>NC_142801.1:45273866-45574526 GCF_049724085.1 Artemia sp. Qi Xiang Cuo | reverse complement strand
AAAAAAAACCGCAATCACTGGCTGTGGTACTAGATGCTTTACGCGAGCATTGTAGAATACTGGGCTTATCACCAAAAAGACATTGAACTTTGAAATTGCGTCGTTCCTCTTGGCAAAGAGTGTGTTGATCTGTAACTACTAGAAAAAACCTGTTTGTACGGGGGCCTTGGCAAACTGCATAGACCTATTCTACTATCGTAATTTTTAGTTAGCCATTTCCATTAAAATGATCCACGGGTTCAAAAACAAACTCCCAGAGGGAAATAACCGACACAACCCAGAGGGCAAGGGACCCGACTAATGTAAATATCACAAATTATGCCAAGTCTTGATTCAGTATAGACAATAGATAGACGTCCATGCTACAAAAATTAGGTGATGCGGGGCAGAAACGATTCAAGCCCTGACTCAGTAAAAAAGAAGATAGATCTATGATGCAGACTAGTTTAGTGAAAATACGAGTTCGGTAATGAGTTAGTACAACAAAGAGTTAATTCCTGATTCGGTTCAAAAACAAGCTAAATCCTGATTCGACTTCAAAAGTGTCAATAGCCCAGCAAGTTTCAAGCCGATTGGAGAAAATTAAAAACACAGCGTAACTTTTAACTAATAACTTGGCAATTTGTTTGACTTATTATATTACATTATTTCTGTTCACTTTAGGTTTTAAAATCACTCTGTGCTTTTTTTCGAAAAAAAACTTTCTTTAAAATGAAATTAGTGATAAAACTCACGTTATAAAAATAGTATAAAAATGATAGTAGTACAGACAAGTGCCCAGGAGTTTTTTTTTCCAGGGGAGGGGACGGAGCAATAATAACAATATTCTAGGGAGGGAGAATGATACTTACGTATTATACAGAACATACTCGAGAAGTGAAGTTAGGTTAATCCTAATGAAATATACCAAAATATGATGAAAATATGATACTTTATTAACAAAATTATGGGTACTACAACGGAGAATTATGGAAAGCAGACCGCCCAGAACGCAATATATCAAATACCTAACCTAACCAAAATACCAATTCTATATATTAAATATTTAATTAAAATATACATAGAACATGTTTTTTTCTCTGAGCCTATGCTAACTGTCTCCGAATACAGATAGCTAAACTGATTTTCGTCAGATCTTACAGAACATACTTCATTAGTGTGTTCTGTATAATACGTCAGAACCGGGCGAATAATACAAAAAAATTCGGTACTGTTGTATTATCTGTAACACACGCGCGAAGTTACCCGGTACTTATACAAGACGCTGTATAAAGATAGGCATTACAAATGGTTTCTCACTTCGGGAACTATATTTAAACTTTAGTTTTTTGGGGTTTAGGGGGACTAAAAGGTACCTAGGTTGGGTTAGGTTAGGTTACGTATTTAACATATGCTATGCTTTACCCCCACCCCTCCCTAATGTGCAAATATATAGCCCAAATTTGTTTCTGAACTATTATATTTCCATCCTATTTTGTTTTATTTCATTAGCATTAACGAAACTTCACTTCGCGCGTGTGTTACAAATAATAGAAAAGTACCAACAATTCTCATTATTTGAGTAAGAAGTGCTCAGAATTCAATATAACCTGGGATTTTGGGGGTACGCCCCTGGTAGTACAATAAAACCATGTAATTACATGAAAATTTTTCTGTCTTATGATGTTAAAAAGAAAATATTCTGAGAAAGTCTTTTTTTTTGTTTTTGGGACAGTGTTGCGCACCGTTTTTTACTGTAACTATCGTCGAATAGGCTTGTTCAAGGTTAGCATTAGTCCTATAGGTTGTTACATCTTGTCAACTCGATGCGGGTGGGGATTGCAGGAAAGAGGAGAATATTCGTATTTGCCAAAACATCTAAAAACTAAGGCCATCTCCTTGCTTCAAACCCAAAATGGAAGGCCACCTATTATAGATATAAAAGAAGAGGAAAGAGATGCCAAAATCATGATCACAACCAATCATTAGATATCTGAATCACAGAAAACCTACATTTAAAGCAAACATCCAACGAGCTAAAGAGCTTGTACTAACACCTCCTCCGTCCCCTTTTTTAAAGCGTGCATGGAGTTCTAAGGATACATCACTGCCTGCAAGCTTGATTTTCCAGGAAACATGCCAACTTTACCAGTATTATGTTGCAGGATTAAAGATGTGATCAGAGAGAAGAGTCTTTGGGAGTTTAAAAAAAAATCCAATAAGCTATTCTCTTTTATTCGCCGGAGAAAATAGCGCCAGGGGGGAGACTTATACGTGTTTGACATTTACCCAAAGATCAGCATATCTGGAAAAATAAATACCCAACATACCGCTCGCCACTTCATTTCCTTAAGGCGTTTTCCTGTAGTTGAAGCTGAATAAAGTTATTTTACATTGCATGATTGTCCCAAGTCCCTCTTTCAAGAAGGAAATTGTGACGTACTTTAAAAGCCCATACTGTCTCACGGCAAAAAGATTTCAAGCGGATGATTTGATGAGAGTTCCTGATTTATTTTGAAAACATCAATTTCTTTTTCTGTTAGCGGAAAGAAAAATTCACACGTTATTTTTCTCACAACGACCCGCGGATGAGCGAATATGAGTGATGGGGCTTGATTTAAATTCCAGATTAAAAATAATTTTTGTGGAATTTTTATTGAACTCACATTGCTGCAACTGGACGTAATTATATTCGTAAGGACTTCTGTAAAGACGTCCACGCTGTAGCAAAAAAGAAAAGAACTATAGCAAAGATAAAAAAAAGAAGAAAAAATCAAAACAAGACGAGGAAAACCAAAATGAAACTGCCATTTCTTGACTAGCAAAAAGACCGTTTTATGGGCTTTTTTGAAAATAATTTAATTGGTCACTTAATTACGTTGAATGGCCACTTAGTCCAAATCAAAACTTATGTCTCAGTATATTAGCAATTTGGGGGACAAATCGATTAGCTTCACTTCATAGTCGAAGAATAATTGAACTTTAGTTACTTAGATTCATTATCTTAGGTTCATTTGCCATTAAAAATTCATTACACTATTAAACTAAGTTAGATACTGAAACTTTAAGAAATTTAGCTTAGCCAAATACATCCAACCTAAAAACATAAAAACTTTATCTTTGCAGAAAGCAACGAAACCTAATAAGCCTACTACAATCACTCCTATCATGATTAATTTTACCGGGTCTACTTCCATCGCGATATTTTTCTTTTAAGAGAGTTCTAGCCCCTCCCCCCACTGACAACCCCCACCACCTACGATAACTTTTCCTTTGAGGACCAATCCTATCAAGACTGTTTCAAACACAACTACTCCCACCATGACTACGTCTAGCAACACTATTCTCATCGTGAATACTCCCGCCCAGACCACATCTACCATGTTTTCCACTGTCAACTAACATATTACTGGTATTATTAGAACTTATCGGTCAGCAATAGTAGCATTACAGTATATAAAACATTAATAAAAAAATAACAACAATTAAATTATAACCACAAAATGTGTCCACAAAAAGTGGAGATCAAATTAAAAAGTTTAGACGAGAAGAAATGGTCTTACAAGATGCGATGACTTTTAATTAACTTTAAGGAAGAAATGAAGCGTAAAACGTTATACAATTACAGAATATGATGCAGTCAAACTCAAAACGAACAGAAAAGCGAAAGCGAGCGTGGTGTTGCCCCCCTCCTCCGACTAATACTAAACCAAAGTGGACAATTTCCCTTCTTGTTTTATTATTGCGTAAAAACAAGAAGATAAAACTGTGCTCAAACCTAATATTTATGTTTGATATCAGGTAGAATTTAGTTTTTACTAGTACAACATACAGCTAATTTTCATCAATTTTTTCCACTTATTTCTCTTATTTTCATATGCATAAAAAATCAACTGCCTAATAACACTTTAAGCTTAAGCAATCTATTTAATTTCAAGAAAATCACCAGGGAGACAAACACCTTGCCAATATCACCCCTATTTGTTGTGATGTACGTTAGTTTTGACTTCGAAATCATATTTCATTGTAATTTATGTTCATTTTCATTTTAAATCTTCTAAGAGTTGGTTTCTGTTCCTTTTAAGGTTTAAATTTGCTCCTTACCTTTCGTGGAAAAAATTGTTTTTTTTTTAATTTAATTTAGCACGATACTGTCCTTAACAATGGGTTTGTAATTATGATGTTATAGATATATCAGATCAAATAATATTCTACTACTAGATTCGGCTGTTACAAGGAAGGTTTTTTAGCTGGTCGTGACACCAAAATCATTACGAGAGATTTACTTTTTGTAAAAATTTCCTAGTGAAATGTTTAAAGATTCTGCAGAACAATCTACTAGATTCATTTTATTCTTTTTTCTTTGACTAAAGTACATCTTTTATTTAACAGGATTAACAAAATTTTATTACTCTTTAACAAACGCACAAAATATATGTAAAAATCAATAACAGAAAAATTTACGGCTCGGTGACTAAATGAAGTAAATAATATTATTCTATTCAATATTGTTCAAATATCGAATAATCTTTTCTTCAAACTGATAGTCGTAGACGATACCAATCAGAAGGCAAGTGTCTTAATCAGAGAAATAGTAGCATAAAGGGTTTAACCTTAGGCTATTAATAACATCTAATCAAATGAAAACGTTCTGTTAACCTCAGCTTTTGAAAGAAAACTTTTTGGTTCTTCCTGACACCAAATTCAATCTGAGACGTATTTTCGGCAATAAGCTCCCGGTTAATATGGTCAAAGGTTCAGAAAAGCAATCTACTAGAACAATTATTTGCTGTATTGCACTCGTTAGGAAAAAAACCTTTGTTTAACTAGCTAAGTTTGCGGTGAATAATAAATTCCATAGAATACCCTACGGTACAGCACTAATCGGTAAAAGCATTTATCAATTTTTGTAAAAATTGCAATTGGGCAGCTCTTCAGAAGGAAACATACTAATAAAATGAAAGTAGCATCATCAGATTCCTATTTTAGGCTCTTTTACATATTATAGTCGAACCTCTGACAATGCACCTCACCCCCTCACGGTCACAAATAAAGCTCTAATAATATATTTCTCCGTTAATTGAATCTCGTGATATGTCAGTGGTTCTTTTTTAAAACGGGTTTCTGCGTTCTCAACTAGACGAAATCTAGTTTTGCCAGAGTGATAACAATAGAATTATGGGTATAACGATCAGGGCTGGGTCCAGGATTATGTTTGGGCGGGGGGGGGGTATTTTTCAGAGGATTTTTGCAAAAAAAAACTTTAAACCTCATCAGAAATGCGTTCTTATGAACTTTTATTAGGTTTTGGTTGGGGGGGGGGGAGGGTCGAACCCCCTAACCTCTCCCCTGAATACAGTCTTGATAAACAATATTTGAAATGGCTTCTAAAAGTGGGTAACAATGGAAGGAATCATGATAATCTGATTAATAGAAACATCTTGCCTGCTATAAAGAAAGAAATTCAACGTTTTAGTGTTTTCCGTTAGGGATTTTTTCTTTTATATCCAAGAGGTATATCTAGGGCAATCAGAGAGGGAGGACATTACTCGAAAAAGTCATTCATGATATCTGGAAAGGACATTAAAATAGCATATTTCCTTTAGAAGGCTTGCCGAATTGCGATTTTACCCAATTGTTTTCCAAAACTTCGGCTGGTACAGCCCTTCTTTCTACTATCATTTTAGACTATTGATGTTGAATTACATCCTGAATTTACCTCTTAAAGGGAACGATTTTAGAAAAAACTTCCAATATTTTTGTTTCTCCTTTTCACATCGTAGGAAATAATGCATAGCATTAAATATCAAATTTTGAGTTTAACTGGTTGATAACGAAAAGAAACTACGTAAAGTTTAAGCTTTTAATTCTAATTAGATATCATGCCGTGGGACTACTTTTTATCGCCATATCTTATTTCCCAATCACTGAGCTTTATCTAAATTATATTGACTATCTTGCAAGGACGAAGGAAAGGTCGAATGTTTACAAGTGGATTAATGCATGTGTAAAAACGCTAAGTCTATTGCTATATATAGAAGAACTTCGATAGTTACAAAATACGTAGTTACATACACAAAATTTAAGTTGCTGGCTATTCAATAAGAATGACCTTCGCTGTCTTAAATGACGTCAATAGGGAGGGGGGATTGCTCTTATGCTCTTATCTGGCTGTTTGCATGTTAATAAAGTTGATCTTGATATATTACCCGAGGATGGTTGATCCCTATTTACTTCAAGAGAAAGGCTGCTTGTTATTTACACCACATATCTCCCTAAATAGTTGAATAACTAAAGATGGGGTAATAGGTATATCAACCGGGAAGGAACGAATCTTTCGAATTTATAAGTCATGACAAGTAGGCTTTGCAGAAAGAATATATGTGCGGGGCACTAGCGTAATGACAGGAAGGCCTCCAAGAAATTCTTAACACAACGGTAAAAAAAAAATTCTTGACACAGTGACACATAGGCTGCTAGACTTTGTACAAAACACAGTATCAGTGGATTGTTTCTGATAAGAGACGCCGACTGGGAAGGCCCCGCTCCCCCCACCAAAACTTTAGATATTCCGGGATTTCTAGGGAATTGTTATTCGAAAACTTGATTTCAAACCTATGTTTTGTCTTAAAAACCGAAAGTTGATCGAAGTTGAACCTTAAAACGATCAAAATCTATTGCTTTGGGGATTACGCTCTGATTGTTTATTAACATTAAAAGCCTTTCTGTGCCATGGATAATACGAAATTTGCAGCAACGTATAATTCATAAACAAAATAAAACACCCTTGAATTCAATCTGAATAAATAAATTAAAGAAAATGGTCCCTTTGTACGAAACCCATATCAACCAACCTTCTTAACTTCTTTATCCATAAAAAACTTCCACTACAAAGAATAATATCAGCCCATTCCTCTATTTAAAATACCTGGAAAATGTCCCTGCTTAGTTCCTTACATGACTCGAAAAACCTTCTTCACCATGAATGCACACTGATAGTCTCGCTATCGTTGTGATCCAAGGCTCGCTATCGTTCAAAAAAAGGGAAGGGGTGGCTCCCATCAGCTGCAGTTGGTTTGAGGGTGATTTCTAGGGTAATCCGGGGCGCTGATAACGAACACAGGGGTGCACAAGTTCACACTCATGTAGAACATGGTCATTTTAGCCTCTCAAGTCAAATTTGGCATGTAACAACGTCATACCGCTCTTGACTTTTTTTTTACATGGTAAAATAAACTGAAAACTTTATAAACTTGACATATTCTGAATCCTAAGAAAAAAAACTTTCGCATGGTATTTTAAGTTTTTCCCCACAACCTTTTTTCTTTATTTAACCCCTGTTTAATTTTGAAAACAAGGATTTTTAATACACTTTTTCTGAGTTTTTTTGGTTTTCTGAAAATTGTGCCTACATAGGTATATTTTTTTATGCTTTATTTGAATTCTGCTCGTGATTACGAGTCAAACCTTGTGCCTCTTTTTCCAAAAAATATTAATTCTTGAGCAACTATTTATTTTTTCTAAATAGCATCATAGCTTTCAGAAATTAGCCTACAGTGACCAAGTTTATTTAAGTTTTTTTAGCCGTCAACAAAAAAAAATTTTAAACGAATCAAACTGCACATCATTCGAACCGTCCGAATGTCTATTACATGTTGTTAATAAAAACAAAGTCGAGACTTGAATCTGCAAGAATATATAAGCGTTTGAACAAGAAAATCCCCCCCCCCAAAAAAAGAAAATTTTCTGAATAGTGGCGTTTTACTATAAATATTTCAAACACAACTTATAACTTTTATTTCACCAAACGATGGATCGCTCTTTTCTGAATCAAATAATTTATTGACATTCTATACAACCGATATTTTTAACCAGGAAAAAAAAAAAAACAGATCCTTGGTTTTGGGATCGCAAGCGCGAATTTGGTTTCAGGAGCAATAAAAAAAAAGCCGAGCATCTTACATATCGAGTTTTAGTTGAATAAAGTACTTAGCCATAAAAGGCTTATTTCTCCTTTATAGGCTAAAATCGTCAAGTTCTACAATAGTGCCAGCTTGTGCACCCTGATATTCGTTTTAAGCACCTCAGATTGCCCCGACATTCGTACTCAAACCAACTGCGGCTGATGTGAGACACCCCCTCTCATTTTTTTTAACGATAGCGAGCCTTGGATCACTGACTATTGCATAAAGTACTGAAAACTACGACATAAAAGGGAAGGATTTAGGATATTTGTCTGATCTAGTTAAAGCAAAGGATTCCTGCAACAACGATTTTAGGGGGTGTCAGTTGTCTTGCGCGAGGTACACCATGTTGGTACAACTAGTTCTGAAGCATGTAAACCGATAGAAGATGAGTTGGACAGCACTGCTCCGCTTTTCTCGAAGTACAACGAGTCCAGATCTACCATAGGGAATCATAGCCTCTGAATCAACTATTAGATCTTATCCGTACCGAAAACGACCATCTTTGTGCTGAAACAGCTGCAGACTAGGATCACTCTTAAAAGCCACAAAAGAGAGGATTCCGATTCTCTTCGCATATGGAAACTACAAATACGCCACAGCTGCGCTTAACTATCTATAGGAAATGCTACGCCTGCCTAAAAAAGTGCCAGAATTTCACAAAGAATTTATAAGTGACAATTTTGTTGCTAGGAAAACAACCATGCCGTTCTGCAGCATTGCATGCGATCTACCTTTAGAGTCGACCGTGAATCTGGGCATCAAGGGTCATCGAGGAATTTTTGGTATCGTTGGTGCGACAACGAATGAAAATGCCAGGGATCGATATCTGGCTACTCTCCCCTTTCTCACAGCAGTCACCAGAATGCTGAAAGCAAACCTGAATATGGATGACGAGGCAATGAAGCACCATCAAGATACCACTGCGTTTACGAATCTGACAATAAAAGGTGAAAATAGGGTTTGGACTTGGTAGAGTTTCTCGGAAACCCATTCAAGACGACGAGAACATAGGTGTACAACTTTATGACAGGGGATAGAGCTCCAGAAGCCGTAGCAAATAGTGTGCTGAACTTCCGAGACATTGGCTTCGAAGCTATGAGCTCCTATCTCGACGGGACATCTACGTAAGTAAAAGTTGGCATAGTACAAACTTTCGCCTCTGTTGCCAAAAAAGGAAAAAAGAAAGAGCCACAAAAAAATTATTTGGGGAAACTTATGCTTAAACGAGCTCTGCGTATTGCAAATGCAACAAAAACTTCATCCCTCTGTGAGCTGCTGAAGTACGAGCTACAGCCATATCCGACCTCACTTGTAGTATTATCATCAAGTCGTAGGGATTCTCAGCTAAGTACTGGTACAAAGTCAACAGCCATGAACTACATTCTGCAACAGTCTGGCTTGCAGTCATGGCCAAAAATGATTCCACATACGCTTTTTGAAGACTCTCCTCGATTTGGCTATATTGTTAATGTCATGAGTGTCATAGGGTCTTATCGACCAGAACAAAATGAGACGCTAGAAGATTTTGGAATAGGAGTTTACGATGGGATTCTTAGGAACATAGCCAAAGCTTGTCAGTCTATCCATTTGGCTCGTGGCAGGTAAGACGGTTTTAGTGACGATAGAACCCGTGATGACTACTCATTCAACCTCAAAGAAGCATCTGGCTGTCAAGAGAGAGGAGATCCAAGAGGAAATATTTCCAGCCCGTTCACTTCCTCCAGCAAAGTTGCAACACTCTGGGACGGGATTCTCAGTAGTCACTAAACCGAAGGTCGACTCTTGCCAGTTGTTTTTGAGGTCTGGAAGAATGAAGTTTAGATCCGTCTCTCGGGTGTTCTACCACAGAGCAGCTGCCGGAAGACAAAAGAGCACGTTTGTGATAACACAAGCCAATGACTCTAATACTATCTTTCTATCTGCATACTGCTTACAGTATTTTGCTAGTCTAGGTTTTAAGAAGCTCTGGGTTAAGTTTCCGTGCTACTGCATACCTATACAGCAGCACAAAAACTAGGAGTAACATTTTGCAACGCTTTGTCGCTTGTCCACAGCTTGAGTGGATGTGGCACCACAAGCTTTCTGTACGGAATTGGAAAGGTACACTTTTTTTGAGCTGCGAAGTCTTCAGAAACTTTGTTGGGGTCTTTAGGTGATGAAGTTCGAGCCCTTGCAGAGAAGCCATCATCTGTGCAAAGTGATGGCTTAGTCAACGTCTGTAAGCAGCTTGTGGTTACACTGTATGGCAGAAGTACGACTAACTTCAATAGTCTGAATGATCTTCGAGCAGATTTGTACTCAAGATTGGAGGATTTGCGGCGTTTACCACCAACTGATATCTCGTTTCTGCTTCATTTGAAAAGGTGCATGTTCCAGTCACTGATTTGGATCCAAAGCCACAAGCCCTGTATGATTTACCTGAGGTTACCAACATCGGCTGGAAAATCGAAGATCATGAACTGAAGCCAGACCTAGTTTCTACGATGCAGCATGGGCTAGCATCGCTTTCTTTTTGCAACTGTGACAACACGAGATGCGGCTCGCACTGCAAATGCTCCAAAATAGGTTTCTGTGACAGCGCATGCAAGTGTGGAGCTGACCCCCAAAAATACCTACTTTCCGATGTGAATCAGAACGAGTCCAAAAACGAAGATGAAGAAGAAAAAGAGATTTTCTTCTTCATAGAGAAGAAAACCGTTTCATGTTCAGTTTTAAATATTTGATTTTTGATTTGTTTTGATATTAAATTGCTAATGCAGTCGTCTAAACCTTACTTACAGCTGATCATGACATTTACCATCTGCTACATCAGTGGCCGCTGACCCAATATAACCGATTTGATCATTAGCCCCTGCTATGCTGGGATTTAAAGAAAATAGTATCTTAAATCAACCTTAGTCACCTCTGTACCACAAGTTCACACGGCTTCGCCACCTTGAGGCTCGTATATGAGTCTACGTAAGCCAGATTGTATCTACTACTACAAAAAAAAAATAGTTGCTCAAGAATTAAGGTTTTTTGGAAAAGAAGCACATGGTTTGACCCGTAATGACGAGCAGAATTTAAAATAAAGCATAAAAAATATACCAAATTCGCGCAAGCGATCGCAGAATTAGGCATTTGTTTTTTTTTTTTTTTTTTTTTTTTTTTTTTTTTTTTTTTTCATTGTTAAAAATATTAGTTGTATAGAATGTAAATACATCGCTTGATTCAAAAAAGAGCCATCTATCGTTTGGTGACATAAAAATCTTAGGCTGTGTTGAAAATATTTCGAGTAAAATGCCACAATTCATAAAATTTTCTTTTTTTGGGGGGGAGTGGGATTTTATTTCTAAAATGCTGATATATTCTTACAGATTCAAGTCTCGACTTTTTTTTGTTAACAAGGTATAAGGACATTCTGACGGTTCCAATGAAGTGCTGTCTTATTCGTTTTCATTTTTTTGTAATAGTTAAAAAAATTAAAAAAAACTCGATCATTGTAGGCTAATTTCTGAAAGCTATGACGTTATTTAGAAAAAATAAATATTTGCTCAAGAATTAAGATTTTTTTTAAAAAGAGGTACATGGTTTTATTTGTAATAACAAGCAGAATTCAAATAAAGCATAACAAATATACTAATTTAAGCAAAAATTTTAGAAAAATCGAAAAAACTAAGAAAGAGTATATTTAAAACCCATGTTTTGAAAATTGAATAAGGGTTAACAAAAAAAATAAAGGTTTTGGCGGAATACTAAAAACACTAGGCAAAAGTACTTGCTCTTGAAATTCAGAATATGTCAAGTTTATAAAATGTTCAGTTTATTTTACCGTGTAAATAAAATCCAGAGCGGTATGACGTCGTTATAGGCCAAATTTGACTTTATAGGCTAAAGTGAACATGTTATACACGCGTGCAAACTTGTGCACCCCGATGTTCGTTGTCAGCGTCCCCGATTACCCTATAATCCACCCTCAAACCAACTGCTGCGAATGTGAGCCACCCCTTGAAAGATAACGGTCCCTGGATCACTGACTATGATCAAAAATAAGGGCCCGCTTTCGACTCACCCTTCCCAAATGCTTTATCTCATCATCGAGTGGTAAAATAAAATACTCTTGTCTGTATTATCCGCCTTATTTCTCCTTGTTAAGCCTTGCTTTATAATAAAATCCTGTTCCCCAATGCTTCCTTTTCCTATGACGAGAGAATAAAAACCTGTTTTTGGTTCTGATCGATGGGCCTCCTGACTCCTGCTGCACTCGACTAGGCTCATCTATAATTTGTCGATTTTATAATTTCACAGTTATTATTGTGCATAAATAATTTGACTTCGAACTTTATTCCATGATTATTAAAGTCGTTGGGTGAAATTCATTCTAAAAACACATAGAGGGTTTTTTTTATACGTTTACTTTTTTAGCTTTAACATCCAAATTTTTTAGTTGTCCTATTGCCATTTCTTTAATTTTCTTATTTTTTTTGGGAGAAGATCTTAATAGTAAATTTTTTTGACAATTCCGTTGGGTTCCAAAATGTCAATAATAAATTTAGTTTGCTAAGAAATAGACACCTAAAAATTAACAGAATGTTATAGAAAAACATGTTAAACAAATAATACATATTAAAGTTTACACGTTGCAACCTGCATACTGGGGTTTCAACAAACAGGGGTCCACTGAAAAAACTTCGAGATACAGAGGTAAACATTGACTTGTGGAGGTAAAGTGAAAATTAAATGACAACTTATCTACTGAATTATGAGTTATAGAGGTAATTTTTGAGTCACTTCGACTTACAGAGGTAAAATACAACCGCAAAATTGTTTCGAGTTATGCATGGTATTTTTCTTCGACTTAGACAGGTTTTCCTTAGGGAATTGAAAATAATTAGAGATGTAGAAGATTTCGAGTTATCGAGGTTTGACGAGAGTCGACTGTACCATTATAATCCTCTATTTACCTCAAGGCAAGCCAATTTTCCTTAAAGCTCTGGTTTTTAGAATTTTGCAGATAATTGAAAATATTACGAGCAGTTTATTTGAGTTATTTGTGTAAATACATCTTGCGTAATCGGCGAAGCAATAATTTTGTTTTCCGTTTTTAGTTCTAACTTCGCTCTCTACTTTCGTAAGAAAAACTACTTTTAAATTAATTTTTGCTTGTTCTTTTAAAGAACACAAATAATCTTTACAAACTAAAGGCAGCACAAATAAACTTTGCAAAAAAAATCGTTTAACTTGATGAGACAAAATCATCGTCCAATCACTGACATCCCTTAAATTTTCCCACAAGATATGTGCAACTTAGTCACGCAAAGTCTGAGGGATATGTCATTATAGTCATTTTTAAGAATCTGCACGGAAAAAAATCAATTATGTCCATAAAAATAAAATTGTAAAAATGCGATTTTATTCATTAAATATTTTTTTTTCAAAGCACGCTTTTTAGTATTTATTTGCTAGGAGGGAGAGAGGGTAAATAAGAAGTGGGATTATGAACTAGCAGCTAAGGATGTTCAACCGTAGAGGTTTAAGTATAACCCTTGTTGTGCATCTCAGCCTTTCCACTCCAAGAATGGCACCGGAAAGTGTCATATGGCAATATGGCACTTTACGTAGGGAACACCCGTAGTCATGCGTTTTCAAACTCCGCTCCGCCATGATAAAAATTTTCAACCTTCAGGGATCGCTAATTTCTCACGAGGTAACAAAGAAAACGTTTAAAACAAAAAAACACAGTAAAACAAAAAATTATTTCCTCGTTTTTCAAGACAAAAGGGGCCTAATAATCTCATGTGTAGGGTTTTAGATACTGGAAAATCGATTAGTTCTTTTTAAATTTGTATTTCCCGGCGTCTTGACCCTCCTTTGACAAATATCGAGGTTTTGTGACACAAAGTGACAGAAAACACCACTTTGCTGTCTTGTAAACATATGGGGGAGGGGGTCAACACCCTCCTTATAGGGTTTAGACCATAAAAATTGATTGACTATCGTAGAATTCCCAGTGTCATGTTTCTGGGCCCTCTTTGGGCAAAAGTCGATGTTTGATGGCACAAATTTTCTGTGTCAAGATTTGGGAAGGAGGCTCAAAAACCATGGAAAATTGAATTTTAGACCATGGAAAATCGATTGGCTATTATAGCATTTTCATTCTCTAGGAATTGACGTTGGTTGGCAAAAATAGCAGAAAACGTCACTTTGCTGGAGCATGATCTCTTATTTACTTGAAAAGGGCAGTAGAGAAGACGATTTACTTTCAAATGGGCCCTCTCCTAGCATTCTACAACGGCTGGTTCAATACGATCACATATGGTGGAAAAATAGGAGATACGACAGTGCTTCCAAGGCAATAAAGTGATTTTCATTGTTGTTCACGGTGGGTGGCTGTAATTCTCGTGTGAAGGGTTTTCAGCCATGTCGATTCTGGGGGTGAACTTTCATTTCGATCCGAGATCATTTTTGAAGGGTTTCAGGTTCTTTTTCAAAATTCATGAAAATTTGTTTTCGCAACAAACTTTTGCTAAAAAGATTAATCCAAATAATAGTTACCATTCCTGACTGAGCTACAAATGACAAATTTTTTTTTTTTTCAAAACGCGTTTTTAAACTTTTGATTACAATGGGCATTGATTACACTTTACTAAGTAGTTGCTATCGCTGCAATTACGATTATCAAATATTTTCTTTTTGATTGCTATTGGGCCCCGTGCATGCTGGGGCCCAATGTGCATGATATTGGGCCCCTGCGTGTATGCCTACTCGCGGCCTTCAAATATTTCAACGTATCAGCCTAAAAGCAAATCATTGAACTAAACCAAATAAAAAAAAAAAATACATTTTCATCTTTTTTTCAGGCTTGATGCGACAGTTTGCCTGAAAATTCATACATTTGACAAGCAGGAAGCATCCATACCTACAGCAGCAGTGGCCACATGTCAGAGTGAGCTATAGAGTTATCCTCATATCTATGGCCGATTTCCTTGCAGTTGGCCTTCCTAGTTTATATGCTGGATATTTATCCCCGTAAAGGTTACTACCTTTATACTCTTATTCTTATAGTGTACGGTATTTAGATTTTAAACCCATGAAGTTATTTCATACCCGTTTTTTGCATGGTGCCCACCCAGAATGTAGGATTTTACCTCTCTATAGCATAACCAATTTGTTCATTAATGTTAGGCCGATTTCCTTGCAGTTGGCCTTCCTAGTTTATCTGCTGGATATTATCCCCGTAAAGGTTACTACCTTTATACTCTTATTCTTATAGTGTACGGTATTTAGATTTTAAACCCATGAAGTTATTTCATACCCGTTTTTTGCATGGTGCCCACCCAGAATGTAGGATTTTACCTCTCTATAGCATCACCAATTTGTTCATTAATGTTAAAAAACATATTAGGGGCTTCTAGTTTTGCTTGTGCAAGCAGTTTAAATTTATATACTTAAAAAGCCCCGTTAAGGTCAGGTTTTAAGAAGAATCTCAACACCAACATTCAAATAACAAATCCACATGACATCAAATTTGGACTCTGGATAAAACCTAACTTAACGTTTAAATAATTACAGAGATCTACTTACAGTTCGCAAATCATCTTACAAAAAGAATTTAAGATTAAAAAATAATAACAATATTCTACCCTAGATTTGAACAGGGTTGAGTATATGAGGGGATAATTCAAAAAAGAAGAAGAACAGCAAAACCAATTCGATTTACTCGTATTATTTAAATGGCTTTAGGACACTTTTCAAGAATAATTTAGGGGCAACCCTGGTCTTGTTAATGTAGTGCGTTAGACAACATAGCAGTTTATGCAATAAATCAGTTTAGCAAAAAACGTTCCACGACTCGATTGTACGATCTACACCGTGGCGTCTAACAGAGTTACTGTAGTAGTGCACCCAAAAAAGGAAAAAATTACACCGAACTCACCATTTTTCAAATGAAAATTGGCAAAAAGTGAAATGTTGCAACAAAACTTACTTTAAGAAATGAGCCGGTTTAAAAAATTCAATGAGGAGCTTTAGAAAAGTGCCTTATGGACAAGCTGAGAAATGTGCCGAAATGGCAAAATCCGCCCATTTCCCAACACCACTGCACACAGGCCCTTCTATTACTTAATATACACCTGTTAACATTCAAAAGATACACAGCAAATAAATTACGATAAACAAACAGTGAAAAAAGAAATTGAAATAATAAGCTTTGGAGAAGTTTTCAAACCAGTGAGGAAAGATAAATCGAGAAGCCAGGTTTACCAATGTTACATCTTCTCTGTTGAGTTTAATGATTGGGATGGAAAGCTTATGTATGTAATCATTTATTCCTTCGTATTTCCTATCAATACTATGTCTTTGTACCTTATGTAAAATTCAGGAAAAAGATGGAAAAACTCTTGTTTAAGGCCTCCATCTCTTCCAATTTCAAGAAAAATTAATCTGCCGTAACTTCTTACTCTGACTTGTCAGTAACTAAAATTACGCTTGACAGTCCAACATAGCCTAATAGGATAATTCCAGTCATCTTGGGAAAATCAATTCAAAATTTACGAGAATTCCAGTCCTCTGGGGAGGGTGCAGATGTGAACTTGAAGTCACCTTTCTGGTCGAGCCGATTAGCTGCTAATTTGAAAGCTGTGACATCATTCTTAGTTTGCTGAAATCCACTATTCTGCCGTTTGATGAAGTTAATACAAGTAAAAATAAGAAGCTTGGAAGCATCTTCCAGGATTATACGGGGGTTCAGTTGCACGGGGTTCGGTTATACGGGGGTTCAGTTACACGGGGGTTCAGTTACAATGGAACCTAAAATTACGCTTGACAGTTCAACATAGCCTAACTCAAGACAGAAGCAAGCTCTTATTTGAAAACAAGGTTAAGGCATGTTGTCGAAATCACTCTATAGAAAGCATCATTACAATTTTCGGAAGCAAAGGCGAAGCTCGATACTTCTTATTTCGTCTTTATTTTCTATAAACGTTAAAATGAAATGATTGAAGAGCGATGATGAACAACTTGTTTACTTAGTTGTGTTCTTCGTCATTTAATGGGTTATTTAGCATTTAGGATAATTTAAAACAAGTGACACTATTAAAATCATTTAAGAAATTAACAAAAAAATCCCACGACTCAATGAATCAAAAGGATAGGCAAAAACACTTGGCAAAATATTGTAAGAAGAATAAAACGAATTTCACAGAGTTGTTCCTTAATAGGCATACACACACTGGATTTTTTTTTGGGGGGGGGGGTACATAGATAAAGGGCAAGAACAATTTAAAAAAATAATTAAAAAAGAAATATATATAAAAGAAGATCAAAAAAAGAAGTAGGGTTTTAATAGTGTTCAGCGAGACAACCAAAATCGTTATTGTACAACATGAACTGGCACTTTTTCTAAGAATAGGTTGTTACAGGAAAATTAAGATTTAATTTAGAACAATATTCTATCTCACATATATCACACTAAAACGGTTTCTCACCAGTATGTAATCTTTGGTGCTTTTGCTTGACACAGAAAAAGTTTTCTCACAAAAAATTATAGCTGGATGGTTAATGTGCCATATTTTCTAAAGAGCTACGAAGGTTATTTTAGCATTTAGGATTATTAATATCCCTAGTTTTCTGTTTGTATGTTTGCTTTTTTTTTTTTTAATTAGTGGAGTTCTCCGATCTTAATCTTCCAATTGCATTCCATAACTAGGACAAATATCCATTTCTTGATTGATATTAAGGAATGACTCTATCAGGGCTGAAGTAATGAACAAAAGAACCTGGCCGTGGAAAATTTGGGGTTTCTTCGATCATTGGAGGGGGGGGGGGATTTGTCCTTACGGTGAAGAATTTTCACTATGGCCTTTCCACCGGACAATCCGCTTCCAGAGTCGACAATTAGATTGCCTAAATTTGGCTTCTCTTAATGTTTCAACAGAAAGATTCCCGTTTTGATTGGTAAATTCCAAATAATCAAGATTGTCAAAATACGTTGTCAGACCGTTAATATACATAAAATAAGATGAGGATAAATACATTTTTGTTATTCAGGGATATTTGGAGTGTTTCATTACTATGTGTTTTGAACTATGAACAGCCCAATGACTTTTTATTTATCATTATCACTTTGTTGGGGTTTTGATTCTATTTTGTCTGGGGAAAAACCCTGAAGAGACTAAAAAAGAAGATCTATAGATAATTCAACAGACTATTTTCTTTCATGTGTCTAATAGAAATCAATTTTTGCTCCTCATAAAACCTAATACAAAATTTTATTGTAAAAATCTCACAGTTCCTGACGACATTTAGGGAAAATGCCACAACTGAATCAAAATAAAGGGTGGGGCTTCACTAAAATAAAATCAGTTAACCCCCTTCCCGTGGCAAAATCTGTATTTTTTGTCCATTAAACCAAAAAACATAATGAACACAAGAACAACTCACAGCAGCTATACCTCCAATGCATATTAAATCCAAGTTAAGAAGTTTTCAAATCAAAATTGACTTATGGATGTATTAAGCAAGCTGATAGCATATCGGTCGTTACTTAATACTACTTAACTTTATAGCAAACTAGAAGAAACCCAGTAAGTTAAGCCCACATTTCTTAGCGTTTAACGACCTTATTTTATTACAAGACAATTATGAAAATTAGTACTAAACTAATATCAATAATAAAACACCCAAAGGCCCGTATAATTAGAATTTGAAAACTGTTTGTTTAACTTTTCAGAGATTAATTTAGATGTAATATATAAGAATGTCTAAAACTACGGGAAACCAATCAAATTTAGTTTTAAGTCCGTCTCCCAGAGAAAATACCAAATACCACCCAGCAACACTACTACTACTAATTACAACTCACCGCAGCATCAAGCCGGTTGAGGCCAATACAGCTGCGCACACTCCTTTTCCATTCTAATCTATTCAATGCCTCCCTCTTTACACCTTCCCAGGAAGTTCCCATCTCTCTTACATCTTTCTTTATGACATCCTCCCACCCCAACCATGGACAACCTACTTTCCGTTTAACCCTAGAGGGTCAGCCGAAAAGGACAATCCTCGGCAATCTGTCGTATTTCATCCGCAGAACGTGCCCTAGTCATCTCAAACTTTCTCTCATTATAGCCCTAGAAAGGGGGATTGAACCACGGATAATTATTTTGACCATAAGGTCAACTAAACTTAACTTTGATTGAGATGAGGACCACTCGTCCGTCCAAAATAAAAACACGTTCTTCAACAGAAAACCAATGTTGGCTTTGGAAAAAACAAATTCTAAGGTTTTCATCCATTAAAGTTCGTGCTTTGCTATTTTTGCCAATGCTATTGACAGTAAAATTGCAAAATGGAGTGACGAGTTGCATATATGATATTTTTTTTCATGTTGTTTTATTGCTCAGTTTTTCAAATTACAAATGGAAATTGTGCACTGCAGTTGAGATAATATGCTTTGTAATTTCCAGCAAAGGTTTGAAACACGCGCATTATGCACGTACAGAAATAAAAGAGCGAAAGGATATATTTAAAGGCGTCATAGATTTTATTAAAGGATGCAATAGGGCCCAGAAACATATGTGAAATATATGTTTAACTCGAGGCCATAAAAAATACAGACAACAAGTTTTGACTTTGGACCGCCACACTATACTCCTTGTGGAACTAGTTGAAGAAAAAATTTACTTATTTATCTAACTGTACACAACTTTTCTGCTTGTGGTACTAATCATTTTTAAAAGCACTGCCTGAGGCATGCTGAAAAATTACAAGATTCAATTTTCTTCAGCTTCTTAAACTCTAGTCGATGCTAGCTTTAAGTCTAATTCACATGCACGTTTTGTTAGACATCAACGTCAAGGCTTCTTCATTTTCGACCAATCAAATTTTGCCCCCCGTTTTAAGAGCAGTGTTGATTGGTCGCATTGATGTCTAACTAAGCAAACATCTGAACATGGCTTGAACAACAAAATATTGTTTTTCTAAGACGATTTAAGCCAAATTTTTGCATATTGATCTGTTTGAGAATTATTTCCTCTACGTACCCTGGGTTTACTCTTAGGCAAGTGTTAGTTAAAAAAAATATGCACCTAAATTCCTCACTTTTAACCACACTTGTTAATAGTCATGTCTTAATTATTCATTTTAGTCCACTGTCTTACGTTTTCTCATCTTTTTTTTCCCAACAGGAAACATTTCAGGGGACGACAACCGTGTATTATTACTAGAATAAACAAGTTTCAACCAATTGGACTTGTAGTTTTAATTTTGCCCTAACGGAAACTTTCAAACCCTCACCTCTTCAACTTCCAGAAAAAACTTTTCATCTCTTGCAATACATTTCTTTATGAATAAATAAATACCTCATTAGGTGGAAATGTGATTACAGCTGTATATAGAAATACGATTTTTCAAATTTTTAAATAGTGATATACACGCTAACATATGGCTGCTAGTGGTAACAAGTCACGCATAGCCAGTGTAAAAAAAAATAAGATGAATATAATACGGATTCATCTAAACTCCAAAGTCACGTTTATGTCGAGAATGCCAACTGATGCATACAGGCTATAAAATTAATACCCAACGTTTTATTTATGTATTATTAACAATTAGACTTTCAGCTGCTTGTAAAATTATTTGTCACGGCACCTGCACGCAGAGGGAGAGAGTCAGAATTTTTAATTACCGCCTCTACAAAAGAAAGATTTTATAAAAGTGACCTAAATGCTTTTTATTCGTTTTTGACCCTTTCTCCCTTGGTCAAACTCCAGGATAACCTTCTCCTTCCCCCCCAAATCTGAGTGTACCTATGGTTGCCATTGTAATAAAGGATTGAATACAACTTCTTTGTGTCGATTTTGATACAGGAATACCAGCACTAAATTATTATTTAGGGCTCCCTTTTCACATTTATCTTTATCAGGCAAAAATGTTTGACCAGGTTGGTGAGAGGTTGACCAATGGGTAGCCAGTGATTCTAAATTCGTGTCAGTTCTTCCAATTCAATCATTTCCACAATCACAAAGTCCACTGGTCCTTACTGGCTACTTAAATACCAAGGCAGTGACAAGATAGCTCTGATCAATTCCATTAATATCTATAGCCAGGGAATTCGGCCGTTGATATTTGTTTTATTGAGTCTTCTTGGATTGCAAGCATATTCAGAGAACGCTGTCTTAGTTGATCTAAACATGTTTCGCAAGATTTAACTTTTACATTTCTTTTTTTGTATTGTTTTATGAACCTCCTATTTTAAATATGATTTACCTTTGCTTGTTTCTCCCTTCTCTGTTTCACAGATTTATTTGGTTTCTGTTTTGGTTCTCTAAGTAATTAAATAAAAACAAACAAGTTTTTTTAACTGAAAGTAAGGAGCGACATTAAAACTTAAAACGAACAGAAATTATTCCGCATATGAAAGGGATTGTCCCCTCCTCGACGCAACGCTCTTTACGCTAAAATTTTTTATTGTTTTAAAAAATAAAGTCGTGAGACAGAGTCAAACTTTAGCGTAAAGAGCGAGGCGTCAAGGAGGGGACAGATCCTTTCATATACGGAATAATTTCTGTTCGTTTTATGTTTTATTGTCGCTCCTTACTTTCTGTTAAAAAAAAATTGTTTTTTTATTTAATTTCTGAACGTTTTTGAATTAATGCAGCTTTGATTTTAGCTCACCGTACATGAATAATTAAAACAAAATTTGCATATTAATTTTACTTTTTTTGGCTAAATGGCTTTATCAAAATTTTGTTCTGACGTAACTTACGTATCGAACTTCTATATTCGTATGTTTTTATTACGTATATTAGGGAGTTCACCCCCTATTCAATACCTCGCCTTTTACGCTAAAGTTCGAATTTTGTTCGAATCACAAACCCCTGAATCACAGGCCGGTTAATTAGAATAGATAGCTCTTTTGAAAGTACTAAACAAATTTAGCGAAAAGAGTAAGGTATTGACATATTGGGCGAGCCCCCTCATATACGTAACAATTTCTGTTCGTTTTAAGTTTTAATGTCCCTCCTTACTTTCAGTTGAAAAAAACTTATTTTTTTATTTAATTTCTGATCGTTTTTTAAATAATGCTGGGATATCCGGCGTCCCCTTCATAGAAAAGTCTTTTCCCCCAAGGAAAAATCCTCCCCCCTAGCCCCCTACTCCGACCCCCCCCCCCCATCAGAAAAAAATCCCTTCTGAAAACGTCTGCATACCTACCAATAACCAATACTATATGTAAACAATGGGCAAAGTTTCATGACTTGCAGCCCTTCCCCCGGGAATTGTGGGGGATTAAGTCATCCTCAAGACATTTATTAGATTTTCGACTATGCTGAACAAAATAGCTATCTCAAAATTTTGATTGGGTGACCTCGGGAAAAAATAACGTGGGAGGGGGCCAAGTTGCCCTCCAAGTTTTTGGTAATTTAAAAAGGACACTAGAACTTTTAACTTCCGTTCGAATGAGCCCTCTCACGATATTCTAGGACTACTGGATCGATACGATCACGCCTGGGGAAAAAAAAAATACGTGATCCTTTTTCTGGCAAAAAATACAAAATTCCATATTTTTGCAGATAGGAGCTTTAAACTTCTATAGTAGGGTTCTCTGATACGCTGAATTTGTTTGTGTGAGTTTCATTACAATGCTATGACTTTTAGGGGTTGTTTCCCCTTTTTTTTCAAAATAAGGCAAATTTTCTCAGGCACGTAACTTTTGATGGATAAGACTAAACTTGAAGAAAGTTATATGTTTGAAATCAGCATAAAAATCTGATTCTTTTGATGTATATATTAGTATCAAAATTTAATTTTTTAGAGTTTCGGTTACTATTGACCCGGGTCGCTCCTTACTTACAGTTCTTTACCACGAACTGTTTGATACGATAAAATAAAGCAAAAAAAGAGGAAGAACTCTTAAAACGTGTTTTCAGGGCAAATTTAATTTTTAGAGTTTCGGTTATTATTGAGCGGGGTCACTCCTTACTTACAGTTTGTTACCACGAACTGTTTGATACGATAAAATAAAGCAAAAAAAGAGGAAGAACTCTTAAAACGTATTTTCAGGGCAAATTTTTTCGGATGCTCAACGGTCGATACTAGAGTAAATTAGAACTGTGTGTTTATCTGACAATTTTAGGTAGTTATTTAAAATTTAGAAAAAAACTGATTTCTCATGATTTGTTTTCCGAAAATAGCTATTTATAATCAAAAATTACAACGTGAAAAGGGCCTAATAAAACATGGTCACCAACCAGAAATCTTAAGCATTTTCCCTTGAAGTACCAAGGATATAAAAAAAAAACATTCAACCCCCCCCCCCAGACCCGTCTAGGTCCATTACTACACGAATGCATTGAGTTTTTAAGATTTTACTTTGTTTGTTTCAAATAATGAAGAACATAAAATTATGAAGACTCCCAATGAAGACAATACCCTAAAAAGGAAACTACATCTTCTTGAGCTTTTTGGCGGCATGTGCTTTTAGCTTCATTTTTGCTGATTTTTATCCACTTTTTGGGGGGGGGGGCAACTACCTAAGACTGTATAACTTTTTATGGAAGTCTTTTCCTTTAAGAATTGAGATCCTGGTATTTGCATCTCTTTTAAAATATATATGACGTTTAAGTTTCCCCTTAAGCATTTCAAACAACCAGATTTAATTTTCATCATCCTTGGTAATCTCAGCAAATCAAGAGATGGCGATTCTTTTAAAATTGAGGTTCAGAATGGTCATCAATAAACAGTCTTTTTAGCTCTCAAAATCAAATATGCAAAAGAAAAACAACATACCTGTTTCATTTTGTTTAGATGACGCTTTGGAGCCCTGTATTATTAATTAACAGTCTTTTGAGCCGTCAAAATAAAATTTACAAAAGAAAAATGACATACCTGTTTCATTTTGTTTAGATGATACTTTAGAGCCCTGTATTTCAATTGGTAATGGAGGAGCCCATAGTGAATTTTGTCTTATGGCACTCTCATTACTTGACCAGTGGTATAAAATTTCCATCTGAAATAATGTGTTGTTTAATATGTGTGGTCAGTGCGTCGTTTTCAACATTATGCAACATTAGAAAATGCTAGAACCTAGTAACTTATCTAGAAAAACCTATTTACGATCTTACAAACATAATTACAAATCAGTGCTCTTTAGGGAATTATACTGTTAGATGGTTGAAAATCGGAAGAACGTAAGCGGAGAGAAATCTTGGTCTGGAACCTGTTTCCAGGATCTGAATATTTCCACGACTTTACCGATAATTTCTCCTACCGGTATTTCATCTCGTTTTGTTCCTTTTAATTTGACACTTCCCCCTTCCTCAGGAAATATGCCAGCAAATGGGCCAGATTGAAAGTATAGGAGCAACTACTAACAGCCAAATTCCTAACCGATATATGATACTTCAACAATTCGTAGTTACAACCTAATTTCTGAAATGTGTGTACACTTCAACCTCTTTCTTCTTTTTCCTGCAAACAAGAGACTTGTCATGAGAAAAAACCCTTCCCCTCTTCGCAAGGAAAATACACAAAGGAAAGTACGATACTAAAGGCTCAATGAATGCATTCTGGGTCTCTTCGGTGGGAAACTAAGAGTAATTAAAGTGGATTTCGACACATGGTTGGACTTATTGCTCAAGGACTCCTTTAAAATTTTCACTAGATTAATTTCTTCAGGGTGGCTCCTTAGATTAATATCTCAGGGAGCAAAAGCTATTAAGAACTAAATAATGTCTCATGTTAAACCACTTTTTTCTTTTTTTTTACAGAAGAGCTAAAAAACTGAAAATTGGTTTTTAGGGTTTTTTTTTTTACTGTTATCAACAATCTGTGTGTTTTTTTTTTTACATATTTGTTTTAGGATGATGGTAATTTTAGACATTTGGCAAAATTCGATGATATTGAAGGATTTAATTTGTATTTAAGAAAATATAAATCATTCAAATGATACGGTAATTTATATTTATCCTTCCTGTGGACCATTCCATGACTAGGTCACAAAATGCAATGTGTTCAGAGATTCAAAAAATGTAAAAAAAAAAATAGGTGAATTATGTGAGATATAAGAACACGTAGGATCAATTGTTGAAATTCTCAACACTGGAGGGGGGGGGGGGGGTCAAAAGGAATTCTTCTTACTTATATGTTGTTCTGTTTAACGCATATCTTTTACTAACAAAATAAAATTAAAGAAATCTTTTATCATTAGTATATTTTCACAAGAAGCTACTGGGGTCACTTTTTGCAATGGGACATCGGTTTAAAAGAGCTGACATATGGTACCATGAAAAAGGAGATCCATCAATCAAGCCTTATAAAATGTAAATGCCTGAGCTCATTTAAATTAAATTCATCTCAACGGAAAGGTCAGGTGAGAAGAAACATTAAAACTAAATAAAAAATATATGTCCTGTCTCATTGTTTAAAATTTATTATGTGGAAACTTCCGCTAGAAAGAGACACAGACACACAGTTGTGTTCCGCCATATAGACGCGGACACCCTAACAATCGTTCCAGCTTGAGAGCAAAAGAACTTTTGGCTCCACTACGTTTTTGATGGGACTTTTTTCAATTGTCTCACTCGAACGAGTAAATTAGGGAAGTGAATTAGCGACGCTGGATCAAACTCATTTTTTTATTCTTTTCTTTTGAAAGGATAAAAACAGCCAACACGAAATAAGTAATGACACCTGTTAGGAATACCAAACAACAAATAATTAAATTTACTTAGGATAAAAACTATCTAATAATAAGACAATCATTTTACGAGCTTTAAATAATTGAAAAAGTATTATGTCACGGTTTTGCCATCAAGTCTCGGAATGGGATAAATGATTGAAAACAGAAAGCAAAAATAAAAGTTGCCGTAATTCATAACCAAAATCTTAGAGAAAACGGTTTATAATTCAGTATAATTGTTAAGTTGTCAGTAGCAACCTTGAGGCGATCTCTCTCAACATTCATATTTTAACTCCACAAAACAAGTTGGTGAAAAATTTGTGATAAATTTGGTATAACAGGGGAATTTTTTTAGGCATGAAATGAACAAATATAAGAAAAGGGGGTGTCCAGGTAGGTTTGGAAACGTAGGTGGGCTTTAATCTTGCATAGTGTACGGTCGCAAAAATCAGGTTCTTTACGAGCCTAAGGAACTGCTTATTTAATTGACAAATGTTTTGGAGATGGATACGAACAGACAATATCTTGTCTAACATTTACAAAAGGTCATGGAAGGATGAATTTATAGAAAATCAGAATTTATAGAGAATTAATAGAAAATTTATAGAATTGCAGGTATTTTGAAAATTTCGCTTAAATGTGGTCGGTATTTAGATCTTTTTTTATACCTAAATCCTGTTAGTGCCTGGTTTCAGTCAAAATTTATAAGTGAGTTAAAAACGCATATCCTTATTCTAACTTTTACAAAAAAAAATTATATTAAACTCCTTCTGAACCACAGAAAGGACCCAATTCCTACAAATGAATTAAGAAAATAAGCCAAAATTCCGTGTGATAATGAAAATTGATTTACTGGAGAAACCTAACTAGAATTTAGTATCAATAACCAGAATTTAGTTTCAATAATCATGCAACATAAAGATTCAGTAGATACATATGCTTAAGGTATGATATAAAACTTGGATTTCATTTATCAGCGTTCTATTATTCAATTTTTTATGATTTTATGTTCTTATTTCTTTTTCTAGAAATAGGATAACACAGGATATTATATACATTACCCAGAACTGCCCTTTTTGTCTGCAAATCAATCGGTTTTGATACTCTGTGGCCCATGTTTAGCGGTCTTGGGCGATCTTGAAGAATCAATTTGAATTTTAATTGTTAATTTGTTAAGTTAATCCTCTTGTTGTTATTTTTTCTATCGCTGAAAAAAGATCCAAGTTGGCCCTATGCTAGATTTTTTACTCTTAGGGTATTTTCCAATTTAGAGTTTCACTGTCTATAATAAAAACAAAAGTTGATTTTTTTAAATGTTGTTTCTACATTAAAACCAGCCAGAATATTTTTTTATCTTGAGAGTAATGTAAATTAACCAAAGTATTTTTTAGGTACTAGATATTTCAAGGTCTTGAGAAACCAGTCAGCTCCATAGCTCCATACCTTGAAGTTCATATCTACTCCGTTGATGTTAGGATCCTCAACAGGCCTTATGACGCCAGCATGCAAAAGCATAGTACAGAACTCAATAATTAGCTGTCGAACTTCCAGTTGCACAACGGAATGTCTTTGATAATTTCCTTCGTCCAATTCACTCAACAGCCAATTGACAAGCGAGTGGCCTAAAATAATGATTAATATGAAACAAATTCTAACAGTTTATGCATATTGCCAAACGATTCCCCTCTAAAAAGAGGGGACAAATTTCATTTGAAGTTTTTTTTTTTTGCTTCAGATAAAACTGAATTTCATGATAATATTTAAATTTGTAATTTTGTGAAAGTTACGTATAGAAGGGGAAGGACAAGAATAGCAATTTCAGATCCTGATTTGATGACCTGCCAACTTTAAATTATATTTTCTAAACTCCGTTTAGTTAGCACACACCGTGTAAAATATATACAGAACAAATTTACTTGACCAATAAAATTCCGGAAAAATAAAAACATTTTGGGGTTTCTCATAATTTTATAGCGTACACAAAGGAACAAGCCGTTTAAATTGTGTTGGGAGGAGTATTAGAGCAAGATTTATCACATCCCCTTTCCCTCCCTCCCCCCCCCATGTACCCTGGTAACAGCAGTAAGTTGCCTAAAAAAAACTTCGCGACACTTTCTCTTTTTAAGTGATCTATGAATGTTTTGAGTAGTTGTCTGAAATTGTAAAGAGAGCGGAGCTAACAATTAAGCAGGTGATTAAGAGAGAAAGAACAGTGTCATTTTCGAAAACATTCTTTGTAATTAAAACAATTTATATCTGGCTACATTCTTTTCATTTCTTTCACCATTGAATAGAATGCATATGGCATGTTCAAAATTCAAGGATGGCTCATTCATTAAGTGTTTGTATCAATGTGGGACGCTAATTTTAACTATGAACTAATTTTATTCTGACTTTCAATTCTCTGTGGTTCCTCTCTTTAACGCTACCTACATGTTTATTCGTTCAACTTATCAGAATCTAGTCCATACCCCTGAAGATGCCTCTCTCCTTGAGCATTCTAAAAATCGGTGCATACCTATTTTGTCTAGCAAAGCTGGATGATTAACATACTAGTAAAGACAATGGAAATTTGAGGGGGTGGCAGCCGCTCCTATTTGTTGTAATTATGAACACAATGAAAAGAAATAAAAGCGAAGAAAATTCAAACGAAAGAAAGGCCAACACTAAAACTTGAAACAAGCAGAAATTATACCCAACATAATTACCGTCAGCAGAAGAATTGGACTTCGATGCTCAAGAATCAGTGCTAGAGCAATATGATAAAAATAATTATAACTTTTTATCAAAAAGCATCGAAAATGAAAGAGCTCATTTTAGTTTTATACTTGCTTCCAACAATACCATTTTCAGTTAAGACGTTATGAAAGGCAATCGGTCAATAGATCAGTTGCAACTACAATCGGCTATATATTTTACATTTAAAATGTACGATAAAGCACTAGTATAACTTTGGTAGAGATTGGAGGCAGCAGCACCCACATATATTAATTTCACCTTGTTTCCAGTCTTAACGTTGGCCTTTATAATAAATTTGGAAGAAACTACTTTTTTAATTTCTTTTTTTTTGTAGCATTTCGTCAGTCGGGTATCAAAAGCACGTATCTCCATAATTGTCAATTTTCAGAAGAGCAACCTCACAACTTTTTTACTTCCCCTCTGATAACCGTGAGACAGATCGATATGTAAATCAATACGTATCAATCCATTTTGGTTTTACGGTTATCGGAGGCGAAATAAAAAAGTTGTGAGGTTTTTTTGCTCTTCTGAAAATTTACAATTATGGATATACGTGCTTTTGATACCTGACTGACGAAATGCCATCTCGTCACTAAGGTTTATGCCTAAAATCCTCCTTAGTATCCTTACGCAATTGTTTTAAGTCGTATAGTGTATTCTTGAAAACAACATCCTTGAAACTTAATTTTCAGAAAAATTCTTGTTTGTTCTATGAGCTAGCAAAAAAACGTATAGTTTATAGGGGACCACAAACAGCATAAGTTTCGACGAGCTTCTGGCGCTCTTTTTTCCAAACCACCAGCTAATGTTCCCAATGATTTTTTTCCAGGTGTTTTTCAGGAGTTGAAATAACCACAAACACTGCTAACCTGCACGAAGGGGCCTATTCCATTGGTTTTTCTTTATTATTTGGCGCCTATTCGGGTAATAAGTCCAGGGGGTGGTTTAAGGGGCACGAAAACCCCATAAGATCGAAAGTTACTATGATTACAGAGTTGGAGGGGCGAAACATATCGGAATAAGTCTATGGGGCTAACCAAATCTTCCACGTTACTAGACACCAAAATAGGCGATTGAAAACTAATCTCCTAAGTGTCTTAGTTTTTCAAAAATGCCTTTCTTACTGTAATTCCACCGACATTTGTAGAGTCACTCAACCACATAATTATTAAAAGCTAACATTATCAGCATTGACAAATGAATATTCGGGTGCAACAACTAAAATATTTTTCGCTGTAAATTTCCATGTAGCCTGCACCGGTTTAACCTATGCTCGTACTGCCTCTAGATTCTAAGGCGTGTTTTCCTTGCGTTTATATTCTTCGTGATTCTCCAAAATATAATCAACTGAGTAGGAAGTTATGTCATGTTCAAGTTTTTTTTAGGAAAAGTAAAGGTTTTAGACGTTTAAAATCATTTGTTGAGCTCAGTTATATTTCGAATAATTGCATCGTATATTCGTTTATTTACGTCAGTAGCATAAACTCACGCCCTCTCTGTTACAGTGGATCATGGCAAGAAAAACCGAATGTTTGAAGACTTAAAAAAATGTTTTTTTCAGTAACGATAAACCATGATTTGTTTATTGGAAGAAATAAAACATTGTCACTCTGGCAGGATCCCGAAAAGAGAGAAGGCTATTGTATGTACCTGTAATTACTTGATAGTATTCTCTTCTTTTGGGATTAGGCTATGTATTCCCATTTGTCTCTAAAATAGGTTCCAATAACCATTTGAATACGATTTAAATGGAAGCCTTACCGTTAATAGTCACTAAACGTGTGTAAACATTGATTGCGTCCAGCCACGAAGGCTTAGAGAGGGTAAAACGCATTTTTTCAAATGTATGGGGGATGCAAATTTGTCCGTTTTTTTAATTCCTTAAACGAAAACACCAAAAATGCATTTTTCAATGCAAATACCTCCCCCTCCCCACTAAAAAACTATTTTTCAAAATTATGGGGGGGGGAGAATCTTGGGAGGGTGATACATGGAACCCTCTCCCCTTCCTCCCAATTTTCACCACCAGTAAAGAAGTATATCATAAGCAATAATAATAAAATAAAAAGGAAACGAATTTTTCGACTCTTACAAAACTGTATGCTATATTCTATATCGATTATTACTCCTGTCCCTAAATGTGCGGATCTGCGCAATTTTTAATAAATTGTTCGTGCAATACACCTATTTTTGGGAGGAAAGGGTGTATTGTGAACCCTTCAGCCCATGTAGATTCCAGCGCATATGACTGCCTGCTTTACTCGTATGATCCACCTTTTACACCTTTTCTCATATTTTCACTTGAAAAAATTGGCCAGACACTTAATTCAAGAGTATTCCCATATTCATATAGTAAAAAAAAACACTTTAGGAGTATTTTAAAATACTTGGGGAAAATGTATTCAAATTTAGTTTCTTATGGATTATACCGCCAACACTCAAGAAGTGAAGTTAGGTTAATCCTAATGAAAAATACCAAAATATGATGGAAATATAATGCTTTGGAATCAAATTTGGGCTATATATTTGCACATCAGCTTACATAACCTAACCCCCACCCCCTAATGTGCAAATATATAGCCCAAATTATATAATTCCAATGTATTCTGTCACCCGCCACTTGTTTTCCACTGAGCGTAAGCTAATTGTTTCTTAATACAGACAGATAAAACCGGTTTGTTCTCAAGTTTTACGCAGCGTAAACTTGAGTGTTGGCGGTATAATACACAAGTACCCAAATTTATTTGTTAAATACTTTGGGAAGTATTCAAATACTTTTACAACACTGCCCCCAACACTACCCTCCTCTGTGCGCACCTAGACAAAGGAAATGATATTATGCCTTGTGTATCTGCATCCATGCCTTTGCGCCCATAGATAACTAACTTCAAACTTTAATCACTCAACTCTAAACCATATAAGGTGCAATGGTGCAAAACTGGGTAATTTTACTTGTATGCGGCCACCATCTGCAGTGAAACCATTTTCTTAACATAATTAGTCAGATACGCTAATTATACACCGAAACCTTATGCTTCTTACGAATTTCTTCATTAAGTAGTAACAATTCCTCTTTATTATTTGATTTGACGAATCCCAACTACAAATTAATTTTTGAGTACGCGAACAGAATCAATAATTATACTTGTTTGTTCCATTTTACTTGTTTGCTTGTTGCACATTATAATTGTCAACACGAAGGTGAGAAGTAACTCAACAACCCTTAGCTCATTGTGTCTTTGAACCCAAATTACACAGATGACAAATTTTCAATCGGCTTTGAAAGGCACATCTCCTCCCTCGGCACATTTAGGCGTGAAAAGTGTCATTTCCTTTTGTCAGTTAAGATAATCTGGATTCACTACAATGTAGACGGGTTGGGTTCCTGCAACGACTGGTATTTGAACTAAATTTTAGTGCAACCAAAGACCGTCAAAAAGTGCTATTCTGGAGCAAAGTTACTGCCTCCAAAAACATGTTTATCGCGTGTTGCACGAAGCACAACATCAGCATCCTGTGTTTATGTTTTGATTCGTTTTATGAAACGCAATCCTAGTTTGTCCATATATTAATTCATTTTCAGTTGTGGCGGTCCTTAAGTTTTCCCAAAGAGTATAGATAACTATGATCACCTAGAACCTTAAAAATACATTCCTAGAATAAAATTTGGCCTTAAAACCTATTTCTGAAAGTTTCACTCACGTAGCCCAAAAATTATTCAAAATCATGAAAAGCCAGAATCTTGACGGGTGGAGGTGGTTACTCGGAAATACCTTTGCTATATATCGATATCGCTAAAAGCTCCGACGTCGCTAAAAGCTCCTCAACTAGATGGTAACCATGCACTATTCGCTTGGTTCCGGGTCATTGTTTATTGGCATAACTGCGTGGTAGTTAATTTGTGGTTGGCCATTTGTCGTGACGCTGTCTTGAATTTTAAGAAATCAAACTAATTGCAAATTATTTCTGCTCAGCCAATTTATCCAATAAATTAAAGATAGAAGAAGAACCTTTGCCAAAGTTTGGAATTCACAAGCTTTTAGGAATTGGGAAATTTCTATAGAAGAATCAAAACATCTTCTTCCTAGATGTACGGATTTGACATTAAAAATTTCTAATTTGTCTCTACTTTTAAATGAGCAGTCAAACTGATTTCTAGTATTACCAGCCGCATCATATTTACAATTATCCATTCTTTTTAGACTAATCTTTATTGATTTGGAATGAAATGTTATGCATAAACTTAAGAGGGAACAAAAGAAGAAAAATCACAGTAACAAGGACTGTAATACATGTTGGGTCTGTTATGACTTACTAGATTGACTTAAGCTCTTAATAAGCAGTGTTGCCAGCCGCAAGGGAACTACAAATTGACATCGTTAGGTGTTTTCACTGTGGTTTGTTTTGGGTGAGGACTGGAGCTTCCATAAGGTCAAATTTTCCGGTAGCAATTTGAATGCGGATGAAGTTTGCCAATCTTTTACGTGGTCTTCCTCCTGGGCGTTTCTAACCGTTTGCATTTGAGATAATATCGAAAATAAGTCGGGAGGGTGTCTGAGTGGAGAGACGAAGTAGATGCCCATACAAACTTAAAAGGCCAGACTTTAACTGCTTAGATAGGGGAGGGGGGGTGCAAATTAAAGGATGGGAGAATCTCCATGTTCTGTGCCCTGTCAAGGCATCTAATTTGTTCAATTTTGTTCAGGTTTTTCTTCTACATAGCATCCGCCTTCATCATTTGCATGTGTGTGATTGTCCACGGCTCTGATGTACATTATAATGCTAGCTACTGAGACAAAGTTGATTCGTGCTTTCGAGGCGGCTGAATTGGAGTCTGTGAAATATTTTTCTAAGACGACAATCAAGAACAGAATTCTCCTTTGTTGCACTTGTTCTTGTTCATGTCTGCATCTAAATTTCCATTTTAGCAGACAATTGAACTAATATAGATGAACTTCTTGATTTCCTCAACATTCTTGCGACACATTTCTATATATGTCAGGCTGTATGGTGCAATATCTATAGGTATCATTTTTGTCTTAAACCTGTTCACTTTTACACCAAGCTTTTCTGCAGTAGAAACCAGCATTTTCAGTTTAAGCTCTGTAAGACTTCACACACTAGTGGCACGTCATTTGCAAAGTCAGCATTTGACAGAGCTCTTTCGGTAAAAATCGCTTCCAAACAGCTGCACGAGGAATGTTTTACTGAGAACATAGTCTAGGATGCAGTTTAAGAGTTTGGGTGCAACAACATAGCTTTACCAAACCACATTTATAATTTTGAAAGATGAAGAGGGCTGAACCTTTACAGTGACAATACCTTTGTTATTATTGTAAATCTGTTTGAAGAGATTGACAAGTTGCATCAGCAAACCAGCAGATTGAAGGATTAGCCCTAGTGACCGTTCATCGACAGCGTTAAAGACATGTTGGAAATCAATGAAGGTAATGTATTCCTTTATTTTGTATTTTAGGGTCTTCCCTATCAGCTGGTTAATTTTACGAATTTTGCTCAGTGACCAGCTTGGAATGAACCCAGCTTGCCGCGAACGAAGGAGGTATAAGTCACTTGTTCCTCACTGTTTTATGGGTCAAGAGAATTGATTTTGAGGAATTAAGTTACATAATTTTTGTTTTACATACCAGTTTACTACATCGATTACAAAATTGTAATTAAATCAAACAGCTCAAAATTAAACAGTTAATAATAAACTAAACGAAAATAAACTCTCAAGCTACAAAACAAAGCTTTTTCGGTGGGTGTGGATTCCCAACTTCTTGTTCTCTTGATCTGCTACTTTATGAATTATGTGTTTTCTTCTTTATTTAGAAAATTATTATTAAAAATGCTCTCTTGAAACAAAAAAGGCTAAAAGGTGATATTTTGGAAAGAACCATTAAAAAAAAACAATTTGCGTGAAAAGTATGCGAAAAGTGCTTATAAAAGCACTGAAAATGCTACTTTGATCAACAATACTGAATAGAGTACTTTACCACTATCTATGGCAGCACTGGTTTCGATGAAAAAAAAATTGTTCCTATAATGGACCAAAGGAGATTGACATTTACCGAAAAAACTGTGTTGAATTATTGCCAGTCTATACTTGTATTTTTTCGTCTTTTCAATTGTTTTTTCAACTTTTGTCTCTTTTTCTGTCTCTGTTACGACGCAAGACCTAATAAGAACAAAATAAAGAATAAAACTGGTTGCTGTAGTTACTTAGTTCATCTTCGTATAGGTTGTGTCTACATATATTACAAAATTACCTAGGGAGAATTTTAAAAGGCTTAGGGGGATTCTTCTAATCATAGGCAGCGCTTATGTAAAGAACGATGTGGGCACAATCTGTTTTTTTTTCTCCATACCCGGGCACTTCGTATCGAAGGAGTTGTCGTAGAAACTTCGAAAAAGGCTCATTCGATTAGAAATTGGAGTGGCTAGTGCCCTTTTTAATAGTCGAAAGTGATTGGAGGGCAACTAGCCCCCCCACGCCCATCATTCCCCCAAATACATCCAATCAAAGTTTTGAGATAGACATTTTGTTCAGCTTAGTTGATTTCCAGATAGAAAATATATTTTGAGGAGGAAACTCCCCCACAACCCTCAGGGCAAGGGTTTTAAGTTATGCCCTGAGGGCATATCAGAAAGATGTTGGCATAATGTATTACCTATTGTTTTTTTCCTTTAGACCAGGGCATTTCATATGGAAGGGGTCGTCCTAAAAACTTCAAAACGGACTCATTTAACTGTAAATTGAGCGTTATAGTGCCCCTTTTAATAGTCAAATCTGATTGGCGGGCATCTCACCCCCCCCCCCAACGCCCATCATTCCCCCAAACGCAAGCAATCAAAATTTTGAGATAGCTATTTTGTTCAGCGTAGTTCATTTTCAGATAGAAAATATATTTTTGAAGAGGACACTACCCCACAACCCTCAGGGCAAGGGTTTTAAGTTATGCCCAAGGGGCATAAAAGGTTTTTATAGAAGGGGTTGTCGTAGAAACTTCAAAATGGGCTCATTCGATTGGAAATTCAAAGGGCTAGCACCCTTTTTAATAGTCGGAAGTGATTTTAGGGCAACTTGCCCCCCCCCCCCACGCCCATCATTCCCCCAAACACATCCAATCAAACTTTTTAGATAGCCATTTTGTCCAGCGTAGTTGATTTCCAGATAGAAAATATGTTTTTGAGGAAGAAACTCCCCAAAACCCTGAGGGCAAGGGTTTTAAGTTATGCCCTGGGGCATATAAGGCTTTTATAGAAGGCGTTGTCGTAGAAACTTCAAACTCTTTCGATTGGAAATTCAAAGGGCTAGTTCCCTTTTTAATAGTTGAAAGTGATTGGTGGGCAACTAACCCCCCCCCCCCCTGCCCCACGCCCATCATTCTCCCAAACACATCCAATAAAATTTTGAGACAGCCATTTTGTTCAGCGTAGTTGATATCCAGATAGCAAATATGTTTTTCAGGAGGACACTCCCCCACAGCCCTCAGGGCAAAGGTGTTAAGTTATATCCTGGGGGCATATAAGGTTTTTAAAGAAGGCGTTGTCGTAGAAACTTCAAAAAAAGCTCATTCGATTGGAAATTCAAAGGGCTAGTGCTCTTTTTAATAGTCGAAAGTGATGGGAGGGCAACTAGTCCCCCCTTACGCCACTCATTCCCCCAAACACATCCAATAAAAATTTTGGGATAGCCATTTTGTTCAGCGAAGTTGATTTCCAGACAGAAAACATATTTTTGAGGAGGACACTCCCCCGCAATCCTCAGGGCAAGGATTATAAGTTATACCTTGGGGGCATATAAGGTTTTTATTGAAATCTTTGTCGTAGAAACTTGAAAAAGGGCTCATTTTAATTGAAATTCAAAGGGCTAGTACCCTTTTTAATAGTCGAAAGTAATTTGAGGACAACTAATCCCCCTCTCATGCCCACCTTTTCCCAAAACACATCCAATCAAAATTTTTAGATAGCCATTTTATTCAACGTAGTTAAAAGTTTTGGAAATTAGGTCTTTAAGGAGGACAACCCCTCCCCCCCAAAGCCCTCAGGGCAAGGGTTGTAAGTTATGCCCTGGGGTATATAAAGTTTTTATTGAACTCCCACGCCCACCATTATCCATTTTGTTCAACGTAGTTGAACGTTCTGGAAATTAGATCTTTTAGGATGATAACCCCCTCAGAGCCCTCAGTGCAAGGGTTGTAAGCTATGCCATGGGGGCATATAAGGTTTATATAGAAAGTTGTTTTATAAACCATAGGCAGCGCAATTGTACTGCCTAAGTAAAGAACGGGGACACTCGAGAACGAGACAAGAAACGGGGACTAAGTAAAGAGGAGGATACTCCCCCACAACCCTCAGGGAAAGGGTTTTAAGTTAAGCCCTGGGGCATATAAGAACGATGTTGGTACAATGTATTATTTATTAATTTTTTCCTTTAGAGAAGGGCACTTCGTATCGAAGAAGTTGTCGTAGAATCTTCGAAAAGGGGTCATTCAATTTTAAATTGGAGTGGCTTGTGTCGTTTTTAATAGTCGAAAGTGATTGGAAGGCAACTAACACCCCTTCCACGCCCACTATTTCCCGAAACACATCCAATCAAAATTTTGAGAGAGCCATTTTGTTCAGGGTAGTTTATTTCCCGATAGAAATTATGTTTTTGACTAGGACAGTCCCCCACAGTCCTTAAGGCAAAGTTTTTAAGTTATGCCCTTGGGGCATATAAGTTTTTTTTTATAGAAGGCATTATCGTATATACGTTAAAGAAAGATCTTTCGATTAGAAATTCAAAGAGCTTGTGTCCTTTTCGGTAGTTAAAAGTGATAGCAGGGAAACTAAACCGCCTCTCACGTCCAATTTTTCCCTAAACATCTAATCAAATCTTTGAGATAGTCATTATATTTAACTTAGTTTTTAGTTTCAGACCTTTTTCCTTTCAAGCTGACACGCGCCCGCCCCCCCCACAGCCCTCAGGGCAAGGGTTGTAAATTATGCCCTGGGAGCATACAAGGTTTTTATATAACGCGTTGTCGTAGAAACTTCAAAAAGGGCTCATTCGATTGAACATTGAAATGGCTAGTGTCCTTTTTAACAGTCGAAAGTGATCGGAATGCAACTAAAACCCCTTCCACGCCCACCATTTCCCCAAACACATCCAATAAAGATTTTTGAGATAGCCATTTTGTACCACGCAGTTCAAAGTTCAGGAAATTATACCTTTGAGCAGGACACTCCCCCCACAGTCTTCAGGGCAAGGGTTATAAGTTATGCCCTGGGGGCATATAAGTTTTTCATTGAAATCTGTCGTAGAAACTTGGAAAAGGGCTCATTCGATTGGAAATTCACAGGACTAGTGCCCTTTTTAATAGTCAAAAGTGATTTGAGGGCAACTAACCCCCCTCTCACGCCCATCTTTACTCCAAACACATCTAATCAATATTTTAGATAGCCATTTTATTCAACGTAGTTGACAGTTTTGGAAATTAGGTCTTTAAGGAAGACAACCCGTCCCCCTACCGTCCCCAGGTCAAGGGTTGTAAGTTCGTCTCTTGGGACATAGAAGGTTTATATTAAAATCGTTGTCGTAGAAACATCAAAAAGGCTCATTCAATTGCAAATTGAAAGGGCTAGTGCCTTTTTTAATAGTCGAAAGTGATTGGAGAGCGACTAACATCCCTCTCACGCCTACCATTTTCCCAAACACATCTAATCAAAATTTTGAGATATGCATTTTGTTCAGCGTAGTTGAAAGTTCTTGAAATTAGGTCTTTTAGGATGATAACCCCCTCAGAGCACTCAGTGCAAGGGATGTCTGTTATGCCCTGGGGGCATATAAAGTTTATATAGAAAGTTGTTATAGAAATTTCAAAAAGGGCTCATTTGATTTAGAATTAGAATTGCACTTTTTAATAGTGAAGTTTGAGCGAAGAATAATTAACCCCCCTCTCATCCGCACCCTTATTCTAAACACATGCAATCAAAGTTTAGAGACAGCGATTTTTCTCCGCGCTGATGAATACTTTGGAAATTATGTATTTAAGGATGACAAACCCCCCCAGAGCCCCAGGGGTATAGGTTGTAAGTTCTGCCCTGAGGGCATATAAGGTTTTTATACATAGAGTTGTCGTAAAACTTCAAAGGGGCTCATTCAATTCGAAATTGAGAGGGCTAGTGCCCTTTGTAATAGTCAAAAGTGATTGGAGGGTAACTAGACTCCCTTTCACGCCCGCCACTCCTCCAAATATATCCAATAAAAATTTTCAGATACCCATTTTGTTTAACGTAATAGAAAGTGCTGGACATTAGGTCTTTGATAATGACACCCCCCCCAGCATTCAGAACAAGGGTTTTAATTTATTCCCTGGGGGCATATAAGATTTTTATTGAAAGTTTTGTGTAGAAACTTCAAAAGGGCTCATTTGATTGGAAATTGAAAGGGCTAGTGCCGTTTTTAATAGTTGAAAGGGATTGGAGAGCGACTACCACCCCTCTCACGCCCACCATTTCCCCAAACACATCTAATCAAAATTTTGAGATAGCCATTTTGTTTAACGTAGTTGAAAGTTCTGGAAATTCGGTCTTGGAGTATGACAACCACCCTAACAGACCTTAGGGTAAGATTTGTAATTTATGCCCTGGGGCATATAAGGTGTTTATAGAAAACGTTGTCGTTTCCAAAAGGGCTCATTCGATTGGAAATCGAAAGGCCTAGTGCCCTTTTTAATAGTCGAAAGTGATTGGAAGGCTTGACATTTTATAGTGAAGATCGATGTGGGTATAATGTATTTTTGTTGTTGTTGTTGTTTAGACCAGGGCACTTCGTATCGAAGGAGTTGTCGTGGGAACTTCGAAAAGGGCTCATTCGATTGAAAATAGAAAGGGCTGATGCCCTTTTAATAGTCGAAAGTGATTGGAGGGCAATTAATCCCCCTTCCACTCCCACCCCCCCCCCACCCCATGCCCACCCTCCCATTTGCCCATTATGCTTAAAAACTAATTGTTGCCTTAAGATTAAATCAAAATACACTGTGTTAATGCTAATTCCCAATAAGGCATCTCAGCAGTATCCCAAGAACGACTGAGGGTATTATGTTCAAACTTTTGGGGCTACTTCTGCTCAACTAATCCCCCTTCCACTTCTGGGCAACTAAACCCGCTTCCACTCCTACCCTCCCACGCCCATCCTCCCACGCCAACCCTCCCATTTCTTCTCTTAAAATTTAACCAAATCAAAATAGCGTAAGTGTATTCAAGCTATCAAAGAAAGTAAACAGATTTTTTTGCGAATGGTATCCAGTTTTTTATTTTAGGTCAACTAGAGGAGGTATGAAACTAAATTAAACAGTACTATTTGTGTCCAGATTTTTAAAAGGGTGTATGTTGTCAAAAATTGCTGAAAATTTTTCTCCAGCATAGAAATAGAAGGCCAAACTATAAAGTGTTAAAAAACGAAAAGATTTAAAGCATTATTTTATACTGTATTATATTTATAAGTATTATTTCATTTGTATTAGAAAAAATACAAATGAATGTGCATTGTCAGTTTAATATATATATATACTGATATTTAGTAATCAAAATGTTAATATTATCTGATTTATTAAAGTTATAAAATTAAAAACATTTATATTTTTTCAGTAAAGTGCAAATTTTGTTCTGGCCTTGGAAAGGTATAGGGTTTTTGAACCCAACTTATGATAATTTCTGCTCGTTATGATTTTGACTCGGTTATTTATTGTAATTTCTGTTCGTTTTGGGTTTCCTTTATTTGTCTATGCTGATTTGTGGTAGTTTCACGCTTGGTAGATTATTTGATTTTATTTTTGCTTATTTTTTGTTTAATGGAGTTTTTTACCTTTCTTCGAAAAACTTATTTTTTGGAAAAAGTTTTTTTAATTAATATGTAGGAAAAAATGGGCTTTGATACAACTTAAAACAAAGTTTATCAAAGGAGCACTTTACTCATTGGTTTCTATTTTTTTTAGTTTTATTTTTATTAACTAAAAAAAATAATATTAGTATTATTAGTATTAGTGAATATTAGTATTATTTCTAGTTTCAAAAAGGCCAGGTTACTCCAGCCCACAAGTACAATTATTTTGTGCTGCTACTGCTGCCAAGATTCGTTGTGGCTAATGAGTGCTTTTTCTGAAACACAGTTAAACAGCCTGTCATGTACTGAAGTTAAGTCATATCGTAAGGATCTTGATAAACATCCACAGAAGAAGAGGAGTTCAAAATAAGACTAAATAATATAATAAAATTGGGTAGCCTTTATTACTACATTTAGTTTTATTTCATGACAACTCTTAATGATTGAATAAGGTTTTACTAGCCACTTCAAATTTATAAATTTATATATAAAATGTTGCTCCTTACTTTCAGTTAAAAAACTTTTTTTATATTATTTCCGATTGTTCTCAAAATCATGCCGGGAAATCGGGACCCTCTCTCCGCTATAAATTTTACCAGGAAAATCCCACCGTCACGAAAAATTCTTCCTATGGAAAATTCACTCCAACTTAAATCTAGCAGAAAATGCAAAATGGGGGCAGAGGCAATTGCCCCACGGCCAAAATTTTAGGGGTGCAAAATTTCAAATATATAATATAACGTTTATTCCGTGAATAAAATCATTTTGTAATATTCAATTTTTTTTTAATGAAGTAGGTGTAGTTGGCAGTAATTATAGGCAAATTGAATCCAAAATTTCTGTTTTTTTCATACCTTCATCACCGTTCCTTGAAAATAAAAGTTAGTAGACCAAATGTAATTAATTCTAGAACGCGAGGAATTAGAAGTAATTAATTGGGACGTGATAATTAATAATTTTGGGGACGACAAAGTAAGAAAATTTTCATTATATAAGTTAAAAAACCAACAAAGAGAAAAATCTCTAAAAAAAAAAAAAAAAAAAAAACAAACGAGACTGTGGCCTGTGGAGATAAAATAAAAAAAACACAAACAAAACACCGGGTATTTTTCGAATGTATACAACAACGGGTTATAAAGAACGAAAGAAACAAAAAAAAAACCAAAAAAAAAACAAGATAAAACTAAACCAAACTAACCCACCCACCAAAAAAAAAAACAAAAATGTCAACTCGGATCAAAATGAACCCCGTCGAGACCAGATGCTAAAATAAATTTAATTAATTTTGGACACCAGAGTAACTGTAAAAAGAACTGGTGACCAACATCCTATTAAATGAAGTTTAATAGGATCTCAGTTACTCTGGGGGCCTCACTTTATGAAATCTATTTTCGAATCTTTTCCCGCCGGGTTTCTTTTTGCGCCGTTTTGAAATTTTTGTTTTTTTTTTGGTGGTGGTTTTATTGGGTTGTTTGGTTATCTTGTTTTTTTTTGGGTTTTTTTTTGTGTCTTTCGTGATGAATAAGCCTTTTTTGTATAAAGGCGAAATATACGCGTTGTTTTTTTTGTGTTGTTTTTATTTTATCTCCACTGGCCACAGTCTCGTTTGTTTTGTTTTTTTTAGATATTTTTGTCTTTGTTGGTTTTTTTTCATGGCTGGCCAGTTCGGCTTAAGATCTTTCATTATATAAGTTATGCTCCAAAGCCCCTGGGTATATTCAGGTACAAAAAAAAAACAACTTTGGAATCCGGTCAATGCCTCATAATATTTTGGCAACGGATATTTATTATCCATTAAACTTAACAACGGACCAGAAAGGTGATATGATCTTTTATTTTTTAGTTCAAAATGTAATGAAGGTTTGTGTCGGTATTTCCCAAATATTTTACCAATTTCAATGCATTGGTCACGGATTGATAGCGGAACGAAAAAGGTCTTTCATAGTCCAAATGAAGTTATAAATGAAAGGAACATGAATTTGTATTAAAAAGGAAAGGGAGTTTTTAACTCCACCCTTTTTTATTCGTTTATTTCACGAATCGTTTCATTTTTACAAGATTAATGTTTCCGTCTGGTCAATTTACGCAGTAAAAACAATGGGGTTTAGAATCACAGAAAAATCCCCAAACAACCACAGTTGAAAATGTTCGATGAAATAGTGTAAATTTAAATTGACATTATTTGAAAAAAGGTGATAATCGCGACTTATTCAATTTTTCTTGAGAATTAAAGAGTGACCTCTTCTAGAAAAAATATTTTAACATTCTGGTCAAATCACAGTAAAGACCCTAGAGTTCATAGACACAGTATTTGCAGGGGGAATGCACCTTACGCCACCACAGAAGGATGCATGGGCTTTAAAAGACTAAGTTCAGATGACATCAGCTTCTCATCGCAAGTCAAGATAGCCAAGCGCATGTAGGCTGTACCCACGATAAATCTAAATCCTTTTGGGTTTCTCGGTATGATTTTAATCTAGTGCAAAGAGTAAAGTTATAAGAATGAAATGTTTGCTGAAGTGAAGAAAATCATACAACACTGTCTAGCATTTGACGATTTTGTTTCTTTTTTAGGCAGCCTAAAACTGCTGCAAGCTTGTCTTGGCAGGTACTATAAATGTAGAGGGAAGGGAATAAACTCAAATACTTCAGAAATTTGTGAAGTCAAAATACTTCAAGAATAAAATCAAATACTTCAAGAAATTTGTGTTTATATCCTACAATGGTACTTGTCTGTTATTCAGAAAACACCCAAGTTGATTCAATTTACAGGTACACGGGTTGAAACAACTGAAACGCATTAGACAGGATATATTTGCACATTAGGGAGGGAGAGCTTAGTGGCTAAGCATAGCGCGGATGTATGCAAAATGTAAACTAACCTAACATAACCAAAATACCAACTAAATATTTAATTAAAATATAGCTACAATTAGACCCCGGCACTGTGCCGATGAGGGAAGACCGGCGGCGGAGGGGCAAAAACACCGCGCCGCCGACGCGCCACCGGTAAGATGTCGGTGGCGCGCAGCCGGCGCGATCTATGTTGACCGTAAACATTAAGTGTTTTCATCAGTCTTTCTCAAATCACAGCTTAAATTTACAACAGATTCGAGCCTATTCGTGAGTTCAAAAATTCACAAGTCGCTGGGTGGAAACTGGTCTTCTTCGTTATTCATCAAGAGAAGCAGAAATCCGGTAGAAACGAAATGGCTGTGGCGTCCCAGAACCATTGCATAATACGAGTAGTTGAAGTATCTATTAGCTATGTATTCTTAACATAAACAACTATCAAAATTAGTAGTTTTTTTTCATCGAGCATTACTGCATACGAAACTTCAAATACCGTATCACAAAATTCGTCAGTTATCTGGGTAAAAACTTTGAATATTACTTTGAACTTAGAAGCATAATTTTTTCATAATGCCCTTTGCCTATATCTGTTTTGTCACCTTCAAACAGTTGAAATGGGCGACTTTGATATTGATTATTTTTTTTGCTCTTTTGGATTCCTAAAAAGCCTTCTTGTATTAACAACTGGTTTTTAATAACAATAAAAAAAAATGCATTTTAAAGTTTTTTTGGCTTCTTTATAAAATATATGTCATGTAGGCTAAGGCTGAACTGCCTTGCTTTTTTATTTCTTTTGGCTGCTCTTTTGGATATTATTCATTTTTCCTTGTGGGGATTCATTCCAAATTATAAACTCATAAATACCTAATATCAGTCAAATTATAAACTGCATCTAAAAGGAGTAGATTTATCAATGTGTAAAATACATGATGAACACTTCACATGAGAACACTTCAATTACAATGAAACAAAAACCACTTAATGGTTTATTCGCTATGAAGAAAAATGAAGTGCCAGCTATTTTCTTAGGTAAAAAATGAAAAGCTCATCCGTTTTAAATGTAATTAAGTGAAATAATATGCAGAGTGAAGTAGCTCCAGGAAGATGTTGAGATTTTCTTCCTAGTTCGTCACTTTTAATCCAAGCAAAATGTTAGGACACTTAGTATCAATAACTATCAGTTATTGAGTTTAAGCTTTGATTTCCAAATGCTCACAAAAATTATCAAATTTAAGAAAGTCGCAATAATAAGTCACCTGTGGTCAAAATACTCAAAGACCAATGATCCCCACCCAGGCTCAAAGCTTCTGCTATGGTCATATCCATGGAAATCTCCAAAGAGTTTCTTTTTAAAATAGCTTTCAAGCGTAGTTGCGGGTATTTAGCCTTTTTTGCTTTTCTTGAAAGCTTTGAAAAAAGTGGTATAATATTCCAAATGTTACATTTGTTATATTTGTGCATATTTTTGGTAATCATTTGTGGGGTGATCGAATTTTTTAAACCACTGTAGATAGGTAAGAACGTTGCAACATATTGTACCCTGAGGTCATAATACTGTCAAAGACTCCTCTTTGAACCTCCCAAATTGAAAGCTTTTATTATGACCTGGCCTTTTAATGTAACTTGGGCACTGGATCAAGGGCGGCATTGTCACTCGAGCGCAACGTTAGGTGGGGATGTCGATATCGCTTTCGTCACACCAATTCGTTTTAGTGTGAATCTGTTTGGTACTTATGGTTTATGAATGAACGTTTTCAAAGTAAACCCGTTTCATCGATAAGAAAAAAAATGGGGGGAACGCATATGTCCCTTTCCCTTTGGACGATAAAGCTATACGATAAAAAAAATCAAGGAATTGTCACTTAAATATAATCACTCCCTATGCCCCCCCCCCCCTCTGGATACAATCTTGATAGGATACCGTCTCTGCTTTAAATAAAGAAATAATTAACTTATTGGTATCCCTGCTTTCCAAAAAAAAATTCGAGGTATTATCATTTAAATATGATAGCTCACTACCCCCCCCCCTCTGGATACCACCTTGATAGGGTGCCGTCTCTGCTGTAAATTAAAAAAAAATGAGAAATTATCATTTAAAAAACGATAGCCCCCTATCCCCCCCTATAGGGAATAATTTACAATTTATTTATGAGTCATATTTTTGGGGTAACTTCCGTTTCAATCTTTAATTCCCGGACCTTGTACATAGCTTAGTCTATAGCTAAATTTTGTCTCAATAGAAGGTTTTTTTTTGGGGGGGGGGGGTAAAAATGTTTCAGAAAAAAGATTGTATTTCCTATCAGGCGTTCAACAATTGAGTATTCAACATTAAGAAAATCTTATCTAAAAAGAGCAAAAGAAAAAATAATCTGCAAACTTACAATTCAGCTGTAGAAACAATCTGTCGGCTGTCAATTTCAAAATCCAACTGAAGGCTGAAGCTGTATAGTGGTGAATGCGTTCTATAATTCTATTCAACTTGAAAAAAAAATTCCTGACTACGAAGGATGTAAGAAATAGCGATTGGGAAACTGCATTCGAAATTATTTAAACTCATTTCATAAATACGATACTTTTTTGTCAACACAAGAAGAACTATGTATAATAAAATATTTGCATTAGCATATGGTATATGTCTGGTTCTTATGCAAAGTAACAAAAGAGACGAAAATTGACGAACAATATAATAGTGAAGAATTATGGTATGCAAAGTAATATTTGACAGGGAAAGTCACAGATGTTAAATCGCCAGCGGTGGCACTGTGATTGCGTGATTTTCGGAGTTTCGGGGATTCAAATTTTTTTTCGGGGTGACGCATAGATTTTCGGGGTAATACCCAAAAATTCGGGGATAGTGCAAGCCCTGATTGGTTTCTAATCAGGAAAATCGAAATACTAAACCACACGAGAAGGGAAGGCTCCGACTTTGCGGTTGAAAGCAATAAAGAATTGCCGCAAAATTAAATTAAAGTCGACCGAACGCCACCGCCTCTGCCGGCGGCGGCGTTGCGACACTTCGGTGGCGGTCGACCGGGCCTCTCGTCGGCGGCGTTCAATCGATCCGCCGGCGCGGCACTGGGGTCTAGTTTTCCACTGTGTGCTACAATGAAGTTTTCCACTGAGCCGAAGCTAATTGTCTGCGTATACAGAGAGCAATAAACCAGTTTATTGTCTTATCTTGCAGATCCAAATTCTTGGTGTTTTCTGAATAATGGACAAGTACCCCTAAAAAAATTCGTTCAAGTATTTTACTATTTTTAATTTAAATGCTCTTAGTGGGTTTTTAGTTGGTTCTTGAGGTATTCATTGTCCTTTTCTTTTACATTTTTTAGTTTATTTCTTATGCACTTAAAATTATGACAAGTAATATATACAATAATGGTCATGACACTGTGTGCCACATTCAGTTTCCATTAAATACCCCACTGAAACCCCATTGGGGATTTTGAGCTCCTTTCTAAGAAAAAATCTTGAGCGTTCTATGCAATCCACACAGTTCTGATGTTATTTTTTTTAGGAAGTGTTAACCATTTCGGTTTCACGGATTTTTTTTCACCCATTGAGTTCATGCACGAATTTGTTCTAAAAATGATATTCTTAATTGGATGAAAGCAAACCGAAACCTCAGAAAAAACTGTATTCCATCAGCAGTAAAGGAATAGTAAGATTTTACCTTCAAATTTTTCGCAGTTCCTGAAGTCCAGTTTAAACGGAATGTTTATCTTCTTGGTGGAGGATTTGTCAACGGAATTTCTTTCCATTGTGATGTTGGCTACCTTTCGCAGGACATTCGACTCAAAAAAATTGGCCAGCTTTCCTTCGCCCGTCTTTTTCTGTGCCCCATCTTCATCTAAAGCGAAAATTTTATAATAAAGATGTTGTAATCAATTATAATTCCTAATTACACACTCTGGAATATTTTGAATTCCCTTTATAAGAAGATAATAACAGACCAATGCCGTGAAGTAAATCAAATAAAACTGATAAAAAATATAAGTAAAATGTATCATAAGAGTATCTGGTACTGTTCTATTAGCTGTAAGACACGCGATAATTCATGTAGTGAAGATGATAAAAGAAACTAGTCAAACAGGTTCTTTCAACGGAGAATGCATACCGAACATTGCAAACAGTGCTTTATATCTCCGCTTACAATATTTGAACTTTAGTTTTTTGGAGTTTAGGCTGAAAAAAGGTATCTGTGTTAGGTTACGTATTTAATATATGCTATGCTTTATACCCCACTCCCCTAATGTGCAAATATAGGCTATAGCCGAAATTTGTTTCCAAACTATTATATTTCCATCATATTTTGTTTTATTTCATCGGCATTAACCAAACTTCACTTCTCGCTGGTCATCGCGTGTCTTACCGCTAATAGAACAGTACCGATTATCTTTAAGTGTTTCAGGTTGAAGTCAATATCGTAAACACAAATTATTAAGAATTCTGGGCAGAGAGCAAAACTTTGTTCATCATAAATTTTGTCAGAAGAAGATTCCATGTTTTGACTCTTTACTTCTTGTTTTATTTCCGCTATAATATGAGAATCAGCCCAACCTTATAGTATTATCCAACCAATTTGATCAGAATTCTTCACCAAAAACCTTGGTAATAGCTTGTCAACCGCTTTTTTCGCTTTTCATTCGCTGTTTCCGTTTCAATCGTAAATGAGATTCACTTCAATTGTCAAATCATTATAAGATCTTTTAGTGAATGCAGAAACCCATAATCAAAAACTTAGAGGAAAGCAAAATTGCCAATGACTTAACTGTACTAGCCACTGAATTTGTCAACCCTCCAGCTAATTTTTTCCATGAACTTGACAAGTATTTATACATCATGTTTATTTTACTTAGATCATCAAAGATGACCAGTGTTGTCACATTGACTTATTTTACGGCAAACTGGCTTATTTTTATTGAGACTGGCTTAAAAAATTTTGCAACTGACTTGTAGCTTAAAACATGTCTATTGTATTTTAATATTGCTTTTTTCGGAAAGAAATAATTTTCTTTAGCAATCCATACATCATTTGAATTTGATACTTTTCATGCATAAAACAAACCTGTAATGTTCATGCGCATGGAAGGCGGAAATCACAATACCAATCCACAAAGCACAGATTCTATGGGCAAAATACAGAATCCCATGGAGCAAAGTGTTCTAATTTTCAGAGACATGTTGTTTGACCCTATCTTCTTTCATTGATTCGTCAGTAGAAACTCAGTCATGAACAGAATTATATTGTTCTAGCTAAATGTACAGTATATTAACTGTTTTTGAATAGTTGTCTATATACTGATTTTTTACCTAGGTTTTACTAATTTTCGACTTATTTTCGACTCGGTCAAAAATTTCGGGGGGGGGGGGGGTTCAAACCGGGTAACCCCCCCCCCCTGGATACGGCCTTGGTAATATGAACCCTTTTTTTTGCAGTCCTGTCTGGGTCCTGCCTAAGCTGGATCTTGAAATGTTATGACTATAACTGTCACAAATCGTTCAAATATTGCAGATAAGAAAAATGAATTTATATAAGGTGATAGAATAATATTGCAGCATAGGGGCTAGTTTCTAGTTGAACAAACTATAACGACCAGAATATAGGGATGCAAATCTATCAGATCTTATTCAGAGCGTAAGTCTTCAAGATAGGGCATTCACAGCTGAAATTGACGAAGAAGGAGAGGGCTTCGAGCCTGTACCCCCCTTCAACATCGAGATTTTTACAATTGTCCGTTTGGGCCCCATTATTTGCTATATAATTCATCTATTTTTGGCCTCATCTATTTTAATTCATCTATTTTTGCCCTCTGTCAATGTACGCTCAACTCCCCAAAATGCCTCTCCCTCTACAGTAAATTTCTGCCCATGTACCTCATTCATAAATAAGGTTTTGAGGTTGTATGCTAGTTGGGAAGAGGGAAAGGGACGGGATTCTGTCTGCTAGATTTCCATCCGCCCTCCCCATGTTTTTGGAAAATACTTTTTTATAGAGTATTTGCATTCAAAAAATGTATTTTTTGGTATTTTAATTTAAAACCAGGAAAAAACAACAAAGTTGGCCCCCCAGATTTTTAAAAATACATTTGCATCCCCCCTCCCCGTACTTAGTCATGGACTGACGTTACTACTGAGAGTTGTTGGTGATTGAACCACTGTTAGTGATTTTTATTTCTTTTGAAGATAATACAGTATTAGCTTGAATGTTATCTTCCAAAAAGAAAATATAATAAAATATGCAACCTTCACAGCGGGTGCAATAAATGCTTGGGTTCAAAGAACCGCACCGCTACTATCAACAGACAACGATCCCTGGTTTTGATGACCCTAGTTAATTTTCATTGAACAGTTGCGGTCAGACAGAATGTTCGGTCAAGTGTAATGCAGGGTTGTCAAAGCTTTCTGGGACCAAAGTGTTAAAATGAGCAAACAAATCTTTAAACAGAATTGCATTTTCATGAACAGCAAAGAAAATCAGGATGCCATTGAAACAGGAAAAAATTACTAATTGATAAGAAAACGCGAATCATAAAAGTGAAAGAGCAATTTTCTGCAATAAACAAGCAAAAATCAACATTAACTAGTCAATGATTCGAAATGACTATGTTTTTCATAAAGTGGTCTCTATAAGCCGTAAAAAGTCCTGATATCACCTAAGGTGTAATAGTGTAAAAAAATGGCCATTTGGCACTAGCTAAGCAAAATGTCTGTTCTGTCAAATACATCGAATTTTCAATACCGAACAATTTCAAATTCACCTGACTTCTTTAAGATGCAACAAGATCCAGCATATACAACTCTTAATTGGTGAGTATTTTAGTCGAGGGCAAATTTGTGGATGGCTTGAATATATTTTTTTTAAATACAGGTACAATATTTAGGCGTCGATTTGCAAATAAACTGAATTCTGTTGATTTGACCAATCCCGAGATGAAGCACTGGCAGTTGGCCAAAATTAACAAATATATCACCGGTCAACCACAATCGACCTTTTGGGATCTCCTAGTTGACGAAGATAGGAGTTTTTAGTGGAGTAAATGACCTTTCTTCTATAACGGGAGATATTATAGAGGAACGTTATTAGCCAACTGAAAATGATAATAGAAATTTTGCATGACTCCAAAACAGTCATTGTTATGGAGCATTTTTCTTTCCTTTTTAGACTAAGATCCTTTTTACAAATTTATATCTTCCTGAAAGACAACAATAAAATTTAAATTGTGAATTTATTTGCCTGTTTTTTGTCTTTTTAATAATTATGTGTTTAGGGGAGATGATTTAACCTGTTAAAACAGCAAAAACAAACGAAATTTGTGATTAGTCATGAAAACGGGGAAAGTTGTGAAGTCTAGGGTGTTTTTTTTAGGGGGCTGAGGTCCCATAATTATTAGCAAGGATACAGGACTGAATTGAATGAAACGATTTCTGCGCCTTGATAATGTCCTTTGCGTAGCTATTCCGCCCGAACTATCTGTTTAACCATTATGTAATACGTCCTTCTAATTTTCCATTGCACCTTTTTTAAGGCAATACAATTCAATTGGCTATTTTTTTGGTACAAATTTGTTTTTGAACGTATCAAAAATTTATTTGTATGAATTATTGTTACGCTTCTACGAGTCTGATAAAAATTCTGAGGGGGGGGGGCTCAGGGTTTGACCCCCCCCCTTAAATACGACCTTGCGGGCACGTATGCATAAATTTATTGAGGAGGGAGTGGATTGCGTAGTTGTAAAATCACCAAAACAGCATAAATTAGGTTAATTGTTAGAATCGATGGAGGAAATAGTCAAATTTCCCACCCTTAACATCCGTAAGTGCTAGTTGATAAGAATTCTAGAACAAGGTAAAGCGCTCAAATAAAAATAGACTCTCGAGAAGTCTAATCTGGACCCGTAAAAACTACTAACAAGAACAATGAAATTCTATGATTTTAAAGTCCTAAACTCTAGGAGTTCAGTTCTTTCAGAAGGATAAGAGCAACAAAACGTAATGCTCAGTGGCTTCGATTGGGAGGGGGAGAGGGCATTTTCCCTGTCCGCATATTTCCCCCCGTGGATTATAAAAAAATACCTTCTTTGGGGTGGATAGGGGTATTTTCAATGAAAAATACCTTTTTTGGTATTTTCATTGAAAAAATCCGAAAAACAGAAATTTTTTGTCCCTGTAAATCTAAAAAAATAAATTTTGCCCCCTGCCCCTTAAATTTTCGTGGAGTGGCGCCATTAATGCCACTGTCCAAAATGAAACAGATTTGGGTAATCAACACTCCACACGCCCATAGAAAAACACGATACTTCTATGACCTACTATCAGAATGAATATGACCATTCTTGAAAATTACCTTTCCACTATTATGTTTATCTCGCAATTATAAGGCTAATGCTATTTTTGAGATAGCATTATAATCAACATCAAAAATGCAGTTTCTCCACTATGCAAATGAGACAGCCATCGTTCTGAATACAAATTTGAGCGCCTTCGACGATTTTCTCTCTCGTACACTTAATTGGTAAAAATGGGTGATGTACTACCTAAGAGCACAAAGCTAAAATTATAAGATTGGGGTTGGGATTTTTTAGGGGATCAAAATGGGAATCCTCAGACTTATTTGGCAAGTATTAGCATGTTTCTAGATTAATTTACTTAGATGAGAGTTTTCAGACGAACCTTGAAGGGTTGTGCCAGTTTTTAGGCGGATTCGGTAACTTAAAATCAGTTTTCGAGCTTCGGTATCGGTTGACCGTCTTAAAGACAAAGGGTCCATTAACGAACTCTTCAAGGGGACTAGCCAGCATCGAGAGGTATTGAGAATATGTGGTTTTACTGTGAAAATTGATTTTACGTGAAAATTGTGAAAATTGACAACGAAATTTTACGTCTCCAGTGTCAACAATGTTTTTATAGCAAAGCAGATGGCACCACTGGGGACCCCCTAAGCCGCCAAATTGCTCAAGTAATATTGCTTTTGAGCAATTTTTCAGCGTTTTCCTAGCAGGTGAGCCAGAAAATTTTTAGGGACTGTCCTTCCCTGAACTTTAAAAAAATTATACTCTGTATAATCTAAAAAGCTAAGTTTCTAAGGATTCTAAGGACGCTTTCTAAGGATTTAAGTCTCGTTAAGACTAAATATCTCTATCTCTGGCACAAAACAGGAGAAGATTTTTCTAAAATTCCTGGGAAAGTAGGAGTCGGCTTTTAGTTTTCTGTCCTTTATTTGGATATATTATCTAAGCTCTACAATTTACGACAAGACCACCCAATCAATTTTAGATAGTTTGGCCACACAAAATAAAAATTTTATAATGGACGAGATAGGGTAATCCTTTGAGGTATCGAATCCCCTTAAGTAGGAACAGGCCCTTGGGATCTACCCTTCCCTGAATCTCAAGGTCCCATTCACATAGATTCTGTGGTTAACCAGTTGCTTCGAGTGTGTTATTACACGGAAAGTCCTCCTAAAGACAGAACAAACACAATGCTAGTATCGAAAGTTTCCATTTCCGAATATGTGACACTTTTAACCATATACACATTTAGGCTTACACATGCAACACATTTAACATCATAATATATTGACATATTTTCCAAAATATATATCTGGTAGTCAGTGGTTTGTAGTGTCAGTTCACAAAATGGAGGGGGGGAGGCAAAAAAATTCCAAAATCTAGGGGGAATTAGTTGTCCCTTTTCAATCTTTTCGAATAAAATAATGTGCAAAAAAGGTATTTTTAATGACACCCCCCCCCAAAAAAAAGGTATCTTTCAAAATAGAGGGGGAGGGAGAGTTCAAGATCGCCCCTAGATTGCAGCCAAGAACTTTCCTAAATACAGAATTTCAGGAAAGTTCCCCTTTTAGTGCATATTTTTTGAATGTTTGAACCCATTTGGAGAGGACATTGCTTCCTTGTTCTAATGCCACTTGACTTGCCGATGCCACTATTTTACAACACACCAGTAAAAATGACAAGTATGACAACGTCAATCGTCAGCGACAAACGTCAAAAAAATGACAACGTCAATGTAGGCAAGTAGGTGGGGAAGTCTTTTAGCCCCTGTTCGTCACCCACAAAATATTAAGGTTTTTACAATTGTCCCAAATTATGACATTATCCGTATAGTTTGCCTATTTTTGGCATTTTTTTTAATGTTGTGCCCCCGTCTCTTAACCAAAACAAATCCCACGTACTTGCTTGAACCAATATTAACAGGGTCTAAAATTATGTCTGTCGACGATGGCGAGAGAGCCAGCGACATTAGCTGCGATTCCCTTCCTCAACAAAAACTTTGCACGAATGGTTCATTTTCAATTTAGAACTGAACTCCTGAAAGGGCATTCACATCAATCTAAATCACCGAAAACAAATTACTCCGTAAAACCGCATATTCTTAACAAGGAAAAACCTACCGTATATTTAATGCTAGCAGCAACATTGTTCGTTGTGATTATCTATTTCATCGCTTGCTTATTGTTACTTAGTCATATATAGTCTTATTTCCGCAGTCTACACACTTTATACTCTTTTTATTTCCTAAAAAGCCTTAGAAGAAAATTTTGTAGCTGGATCAAATTAAAAAACACCCGAGACAGGTAGCCATGATACCTCCATTATTTATACATGTATGTGATGGTTTACGCATGGAAACGGGGCCTACACAAGAATTTTGGACCCCTCTTCCCAAAAATAAACATTTCCCCATCTTCTCCATAATTTTCCGTAATTTTCTGTATTTCTGTATAACTTTTTTTCTTTTTCTAATGTATCCACCAAAAAAATCCTGCACTTTATTACTTACTGATTAATTTAAAACAGTCCATAGGGCCCAGATTTATTAATTTACCGCTTGCCTTTTCTACCAAAATTCCTTACCGCCGCTTTTTAACCCAAAGTTTCAGAAAATTAGCACAAAAAAAAGAATAGACAAGAAATACCCAAACAAATTGAAAATGTAATATGTTAATTTACAGTTTAATACTTCCAAATTAAAAAAAAAATTATTTAAATAATTAGAACTGCTGATAATGATCTAAATATTCCGTTGTATGCTATTATTAAAACGATGAGCTACTGTTGTTTTTGCCTTTTTTCTTTCTTTATCAATCATTTCAAAATTACAACCTTGATGATTAAGAGACCAGCCTTATTTAAGCCAAACATATTTGTTTTTTTTTGCATGGTTTTATTATTTGCTTCTTGCTAGCAACGCTTCAGAAAAAAGGGAACTTCAAGATGATTGAAAGACTGAAACAAGAAAAACCAAATGGCGAGCTTGAATTATTTAACACCTTCAAATGAAACTGCTTCCGCCAGCACAATTAGAAGGAGGGAGTCACCATTTAATACTAATCTTCCGATAATCATTCTTTTCAAATTGCTGAAAAATGTTTCAATTGTTATTTTACATTAGGTAAAAAATTGGGAATATCCCAATGCAATGGCAGACTTCCCAAGTTGTAGCTTCTAGCCTATGAGAAATTTATCAGAGTGGAAACTGGAACTAATATCGAAATAGAAAAACCAGCAACGCCATCTAGCATTTGGCGACTTTTTTTGAATCACGACTGCTGCATACTTGTTTTTTTTGTACTTCAAATGCAGAGGAGGGTAAAGAAAGCAGAGTTCTGTCCTTAGACAGCCTACTAACTTCAGATCAAGCAGCCCACTACCTACTTAGACTACCCTGATTTTCCCCAGCTAATCTGGGCCTACTTTGCGCAGACTGGATTAGAATTCAACTAACTCTTGAAAATAAAATCTATTGATTATTCACCACTCAGAGATAGGTATAAGTCTAGAATCGCGATTGTTGAGACGGACATATGTTAAGAAAACATTTCTTACTTGATAATATGCATAATAACTGTGGCAAACACCTCCTGGCTGTAGCTCAGTCGAAAACACATTTTGACCCCTCCTCCTCCCCCCTAACATACAAACATATAGCCCAAATTATATATTGCTCGTACATTTTGGCATACGTCTCTCTTGTTTCAACCCGGGTGCCGATAACTTGAATCAACTGTGACAAAATCAAAACCGGAAATCACATGGGAAATATATTACTTGGGCTATCTATTTGCACATTGGGGGGAGGGGTAAGGAAAATCAAAGCCGCAGTAATAATGTGTAAACTATAATTATTCTGCATATTCTAAAGTAAGAATTGTTTTCTTAACTTGTTTCCTTCTCAACAGCCCCAATTCTAGACTCCTAACCAGAGATATTCCTGGTTTTATACTACTGGTTTGCAAATTAGTCATCTCAAGTATCCAATTTTCTTTGAAATTTTCTACTTCTTTTGTGAAGTCGCCAGACGGTACACTGTACTTAATCAGGGAAATCAATCAGGGAGAGTTAATGTTTTTGCCCCCCCCCTCTCCCTCTGTATTTTTAAAGACTTTTTTCGTTATTTGCATTGAAGAAAATAAAACAGAATTGCCACCCTAGATTTTGGCAAATGCATCGTGCCCGCTCTACATTTCTCTGAATTGGCGCTCCTGTAAGTTGCGCTAGTAGTTTCTGATCCCCATACCCCATAATCATATGTCAAATTACTGAAACCAAGCTCTCATAGGTTTCGCATTCTTTTCGGCTTAAACCCATATTTTCAAAAGTTTGTCCACGGAACATAGACCAAACGACAATTCTGGGTACTAGAGGCTTAGTATATAAAACCTAATAAACAATTACATCGAATTGTTGTTTATGTCCTGGTCGACAGACAGTCCACAAAATGTCACCCATTTTAGCTGGATTACACTACAAAATACTTGAAGAAGATGGGTAGGCCTATAACCATTCTGAAATACCGAAGAAATTTTCCTAGAAGGTGGTCGAAATACGAAAAATTAACTTATACTAAAAACTTTTCGCGGATGGAGTTTCTTTCCATCCTTTTAGTATTTCAATTTGGTACACAAGGCAATTCTAACACAATTAATTATGAATAGTTTTCCGGATCATGCTAAAACGCAAGAAACCCTTCCTCTGTGTTTTTTCTGTGATTTTTTTTTTCTTTTATAACTAAATGAATGACAGAGGTTTCAGGCTCAATAGATGCAAACTCTAAAATACTTTGCGATTTTGTAAACAGTTAAATAAAGAAAAACAAGTTTTTTTTCAACTGAAAGTAAGGAGCAACATTAAAATTTAAAACGAATAGAAATTATTTTGTATAAGAAGGGGATTGCCTCCCCCTCAACACCTCGCTCTTTACACAAACATTTTTTAGTACTTTAAAAAAAGCTTCTTATTGTTCCAATTAAACGACCTTTGTGTTTCACGAGTCGTTCTTAAAAAACTGGGACAGTGTAAAGAGCGAGGTATTGAGGAAGGGGCAAACCCCTCATATACGTAATAGTTTCTGTTCGTACTAAGTTTTAATGTTGCTCCTTACTTTCGGTTGAAAAAGTAGGTTTTTTTATTCAATTTCTGATGTTTTTTTTTAAATATCCTAGGAAATCTCGCCCAACCTCCACGGAGAAATACCTTCCCCACGGATATATCCTCTAGAGAGTTCTATCCCGGTGAAAATTTACCCCTGACATTTACCCTTAACAACTCTACGCGTAAAATTGAGACGGAAAAGAGAAAGCAAGAAAAAAAATTTAAAGGAATTCTGGCAAATTTCCCAGTGTATACTTTCCTCTGACAAGTTAACCCGGTGGAAACCTCCCTCCCCATGGAAAGTTCCCCCGTGAAAAAAAAACAGCAGAAAATTCGTCTTCCCAGCCTAAAATGTAGGCATGCTTCCAAATAACAAATACTGTGCGTGAAAAATGCGCATATTTTTATAACTTAAAGACATTTCCCCTGGGGCTTTGGGGGGTCATGCTATATCCAAAGGCATAGTTATTGGGCTTTTCAATTATGATGAACAAAATAGCTATCTCAAAATTTTTATTGGAGGATTTTTGGGAGAAAAGTGTGGAGAAGGGTACCTAGTTGCCCTCTAATCTCTTTGGTCCCTCAAAGAGGGCACTAAAACTTTTAATTTCCGTTCGAATGAACCCTCTCAAGACATTTTGTGACCAATGGGTCAGTACGATCACCCCTGGGAAATAAAAAATAAAATAAACACGCATCCGTGATCTTTCTTCTGGCAAAAAAAAAATACAAAATTCCACATTTTTACTGGTAGAATTTTGAAACCTCTACAATAGGATTCTCTGATAGAATCTGATGGTGTAATTTTCATTAAGATTCTATGACTTTTAGGGGATGTTTTCACTTTTTTCCGAAAATAAGGCAAATTTTCTCAGGATCGTAACCTTTCATGGGTAAGACTAAACTTAATGAAACTAATATATTCTATATCAGCATAAAAATCCAATTCTTTTCAAATATCTATTGGTATCAAAATTCCGTGCATTCTATAAACTTATAAGATAGTCACAGGCTAAAGTCCCATTCCAGCTTTATGTAGGTCAAGTACAAAATAGAAGACAACTGCTCGTTTTTTTTCCTTAGTAGACCCATTTTTTGCTAAATTTTCTGAATGAGACCGGGCATGAAGGAGGGGGGGGCTATAAATAAAAAAGCGTCAAAAGTAAGCGAATTATATGGAAGGTTTAACATTTTGAGACACTGTAGAAACATTCTGAGATTTCCAGAAAAACACCAGGCCAAAGGCCTACTTCATACTTCAGAAAACCCCTACAGCCTAGATTCAGAACGATACAATTAAAAGGCCAACACTACTACAGTTAATGGAAAATGGAGCAAAGCTGCTGGCATACTATTGTAGGCACGAGCGTGGTATTTTGCTCAGAGGGATCCAATCTGAATAAGTGGGGTGGTTTTAAGCCTGGGCAGGGGGACAGCTGCACCCCAAGATTTTCTGACATTAATTTTTTTTTTTTACACTTTTGAGGTGTATCTTGCCCCCCCCCCTCTCCAGATTATAAGGACTAACGCCGCTACTGGGAATCATATAAGAAATGTTGCTCAGGGCTCCATGCATGTGGCTTTATTATCATTACGAAGGACTGATGCTTCTTCGTTTGGCTATATACATTGAAAAATAAGTCAAATAAAAGAATAAAATTGAATAAGTTACCTGGGATGTCATTTGAGAAAGAAGAGTGAAAGAATGAAGAGTATACAGGAAAAATCTCGGTAATTTTTTTGCAGATCAAATTATCGACTTACGAACAAAGTAAACATACCCACTCGATGCCTTTTTTAATGCTCTTTCCAAATATAATAATCAATCTTGTCGGGAACGAATTTTAGCCCCCACCCCTATATATACCAATTCAGGGTATATATTTGAACATTAGGGGGTTGGGGGAAAGTTTAAACTTACCTCTCATTTAAATAAGAAACAAAATTTACCCCCACCCCCCTAATGTGAAAATATACAACCAGAATTTGTATATATAGGAGTGAGCATAAAATTCATTTCCAACAAAAATGACCATTATGTTTGGAAAGAGCATAAAAAAGGCATTGAGTAGTATGTTTACTTTTTTTATTAGTCAGTAATATAAATTGCGACAAATTTACCAAAATCTCTCCCCCCCCCCCAAATATAAGAAAAACCGGCAGGTCACTTTATAATTCCCAAGACATTACTCTCCTTGATAGTTTTTGCCAAATGGTATTTAAGTATTGAAAACATTTCCAGAGCACCCGTTATTTTTAAACAACGTCTGTTTTAATCTAAATAAAATTATATTTGTATTTAATTTAAAAACAAATTTCTAAATCATGTTTTAAATCCACTATGATTTAAGTTGAAATCCTACAGTACGTTGTTTATAAAGCACTAGTTCGAACTTACTTCTGTTTTTGTGCCTGTTCCTACAAGGCAAGCAGTTCATTTAAAAATCCACAGCATCACATTCATAAACTAGCTCATAGACGACTATGTGTAGCTATCTGAAAGTGAGTCGGTACATCGCCGTTAGCTCTACCATCATTGGACCGGTAAAAATGGTTAATCTTTTAGTTCAAGGCGATACCGCGAATTATTTTTGCATATATATATATATTAATTTTAGGTATATTTTGTGCTTGCTATCTATAATAATTAGCGTATACAGCATGTTCATCTCAATTGAAACAAGATATGCAGATATGAAAAGTGAGGCGTATATGAGGGACAGACACGTACTCAATTTTTTCTGGGGGGGGGGAGGGGTTAATAGTAATAAAATATTTGGTAATTAGAATAAGAAGTGCCTAGAAGTTCGAAAAAAACTTAGGATTTTGGGGGGTGCGAGGTCCCCCTCTCCTGCGCACACCCCTTGTGAGGGACCAAGAGTTTGATGATTCTAGCCTCTAAAGAGTTTTAGCAAGGGCAAAAAGTTATCCTTGAACCTTTTCTACTGTTTGCAACGACAATTCGTGATTATACAAATAAAAACATATCAAAGTATTTGATTTTTTGGACATTGTGCCTTGCAGGGGCGGATCTAGAGCAAAATCTTTGGAGAGGCTCAATGTGACAAGGGCGCCAATGAGAAAAGTCTGGGGGGGGGAATGTGACAAAGGTGCCAATAATTAACCAAATTGAGAAATGTATTCTAAAAAAGAAAAAAACAAGGAATGAGGGGACCAGGGGGTCCTCCCATCCCCTGGATCGACCACTGGTGCCTCTTTTTCGAAAAAGAAAGAACCCATATGAGAGGATGATTAGGTAACAGCAAAGTCAATTCTTCCATAAACAAATAAATTGATTTCGATGACTAAAAAAAATAAATAAAAATAAACAATCCTACCAAAAGCTATGGCTGAATTCATTTAAAATGTTAGCCTGTAGGCAGGTGCGTACAGGGGCAGGGAGCCATCAGGCCAATACCTCTTTCCCCAAAATCTAGAGATTTTCACCATTTGATCGCGCAATTTCAATCTTCAAATATTTTGATACGTTTTGTCTTTTTCTTGTTCATCCCACCCAAAAAAGAAACATTTTACATTTATACCTGACTGCAGATTAAATACTAAGGAAAATAGTTCACTGATCTCACTTGGTTTAAACGTTTCTCCTTTGTAGATATCTTTCTTTTTAAGTGCCGTTTTAAAGCCAGGATAACGGCTGTAGATGAAAAATTCTTCTAATAATTAATAGCAAATGGCTTCAAAAGTAAGAACGAACTGTTATTACAACCAAACGCTGCTATTCTTCCCTTTTTTTTCTTGTCGTAATTTATTTCAATCTTGATTAAATCTGGTTTATGCCTAGCTTATTCTACAGAGGTCTTTCTTATCAAACAGTTCGTGGTAACGAACTGTAAGTAAGGAGCGACCCGGCTCAATGGTAACCGAAACTCTAGAAAACGGGTTATTGATACCAATAGATATATCAAAAGAATCAGATTTCAATGCTGATTTCAAATATATAACTTCCATCAAGTTTAATGCTACCCATCAAAAGTTACGCGCCTGAGAAAATTTGGCTGATTTTCAAAAAAAGGGGGAAAGACCCCCTAAAAGTTATAGAACCTTAATAAAAATCACACCATCATATTCAGAGTATCAGAGAACCCTACTGTAGAGGTTTCAAGCTCCTATCTACATAAAATGTGGAATTTTACATTTTTTGCCAGAAGAAAGATCACGGATGCCTGTTTATTTTTTTGTTTGTTTGTTTGTTTGTTTTTTTCCCCCAGGGGTGATCGTATCGACCCAGTGGTCCTAGAATATCGTGGGAGGGCTCATTGGAACGAAAATTAAACGTTCTAATTCCCTTTTTAAGTGACCCAAAAAAATGGAGGGCAACTAGGCTCCCTCCCACGCTCATTTTTTTCTCAAAGTCGCCCGATCAAAATTTAGAGATAGCCATTTTGTTCAGCATGGTCGAAAATATTATAAATATGTCTTTTAGGATGACTTAATCCCCCGAAGTTCCCAGAGGGAAGGCTAAAAGTTATGAACTTTACCCAATGTTAACATATAGTATTGGTTATTGGGAAGTATACAGAAGTTTTCAGGAGGTTTTTTTTCTGGTAGTGGGAGGGAAGGGTGGGTCGGTGGTTATGTTGGAGGATCTGTTCATGAAGGAAGTTTTCATGGGGGAAGGGAAATTGCCATGAAGGGGGCGCCGGACTTGCCAGCATTATTTATTGGTTATTGGGAAGTATACAACCATTTTCAGGAAGGATTTTTTCTGGAGGGGGGGGCTAGAGGAGGGGGTTACTCTGAAGAATATTTCCGTGGAGGATGTTTCTTTGGGGTAAGGGACATTTCTATGAAGGGGGCGCCGGATTTCCAAGCATTATTTAAGAAACGATCAGAAATTAAATAAAAAAAAACAAGTTTTTTCAACTGAAATGTAAGAAGGAATATTAGAACTTAAAACGAACAGAAATTTCAACGTATGTGAGGGGGTTCTCCCCCAAGTCAGTACCTCGCTCTTTACGCTACAGTTTTTTTTTAGTGCTTTCAAAAGAGCTATCTATTCTAATTAAACGGCCTTTGTGATTCAGGGGTTTCTGAATCAAAATTTTTTTTATCTTTTAACGTAAAGAGCGCGGTATTGACTAAGGGGTGAACCCCTTCATATAAGTAATAACATATACGTAATAAAAAAACAATAAAAAAACAAGCGATACGGCTCAATAGTAATCGAAACTTTTAAAAACGAAATTTTGATGTCAATAAATGTATCAAAAGAATGTGTTTATAATGCTGATCCTAAATATATAAATTTTATTAAGTTTAGTATTACTCATCAAAGGCTACGAGCCTGAGAAAATTTACTCGATTTTTTAAAGAAGGGGGAAACATCCCCTACAAGTGAAAGAATTTTAATGAAAATCACACCGTTAGATTCAGAGTATCAGGAAACCCTATTACATAGGTTTCAAGCTCATATCTGCAAAAATCTGCAACTTTGTATTTTTTGCCAGAAGAAAAATATACGAATATATAAGTTAGTTACGTAAGTTAATTTGTAAAGACATCCATTTAGCAAAAGAAAAGTAAAATTTTTATGCAAATAAAAGCTGCATTAACTAAAAAACAATCAGAAATTAAATAAAAAAACAAGTTTTTTAAACTGAAAGTAAGGAGCAACATTAAAACTTAAGACTCCCAGAAATGGGTCCGTGTATGAACCAGACTGTCCCCTCTTCAAAACCTCGCTATTCATGCTAAAGTTTGACTGTGCTTCTCAACTATGTTTTTTAAAACGATAAAAAACTTTAGCATACAGAGCGATTCGTTGTGAAGGGTACAGTCCCTTTTATATACGGAATAATTTCTGTTCGTTTTAAGTTTTAATGTCGCTCCTTACTTTCAGTTTAAAAAACTTGTTTTTTTTATTTAATAGCTTAGTAGAAGCGAATACGCAGAAATTAATTTAAGAGGAATTAACGTAAAAGTCGAAAGATTTTGGGGAGCAAGTAATACAAAAGCCCCACTCCTCCCAGGCCATATGTCTGCATGGCTTAGTACCAGTTCAAAGCATAAGGTCTAACATTCATTCAATCAATTTTTTTGCTCTGTATTCGGAATATTTTGAAACTTATTTCCTCTAAACCAACTGAGGTTTCACCTCTTTACATCTTAGCCCTAAACTCCGCCTGTAAGTAATTACAGCCAGTCTCAAGCCTGGATAAAGGAGGAGCCTGGATAAAGGAGTTTTGCGGTGGTTTAGCAATCTGCCCCTGGAAAAAAAATTATGCTACAATAGATATTCATGAAAAATATAACCGGTTTTTTATTCTCAACGGCGACCCCTGCACCCTCCCAAGGGACAAGTCCTTTGAATGCGAATATACCACTAAATATTAGATTTTGGAACGTTCGGACCTCGAAAACCTCAATGCCTCAATCCAACCTGAATGGGAAGATGTCTGGGCGGCCGCAGCAATGAGAGATGACTTGCGACTCTTCTTGGATGCCCTAAGCGCCTCTGGAGGCACAGGAGGATCTAACGTTTAATTTTAGCCCTGTTTGTCAGCCTAATAACTCGAAATAATTGTACACCTTATTTCTTGCCAGGAGTAGTGAGAGGATGTGGAAGGAAAGGGGCCTCGGACCTTTAGATTTGGTAGATTTTTGCTGAGAGGAAATGCAAGCCCACTGCATTTGTACATAAATTTATGTGCGTATTTATATGTATATGTATGTATTTATGTAACAATATGTGGTAAAATTTAAAACACTGTCACTCTCTCTGCTTTAGAAAAAAATTGAAATTTCTTTTGTAATGTAAAGATTTCTGCTATTAAATATGGATATTGTTGCATAAAGAGGTCAATGCATTGATCGTTGAATTTCATGAATGATGTATGGCCAAATTAATTTTGTTAACTTGATTCCCAATGTGATCAAAATCATGAATATCTAGACTTAAAAGTAAGTTGGTAGAAACTGGACATAAAAAGAGGAACAAAATTATCCGAAATATTAAAACCTGCTGCTTAAAAAAGTTCAGGAATAAAACAACAACTTTCGGTCGCAAAAATACTCCAAGTAGGAGTTGGTAATAACCAGCGGCCTCACCCTCCACCCCAAATACGCCACTCAAGGCCGTATCCAGGGGAAGGGGGTTTGAACCCCCCCCCCTTCCCCCCCGAAATGTTTGTTCCGACTCGTAAAACGCAAAAAAATAAATGTAAACAAATTTTTGATGCGTTTTTAAAGTTTTTTGTAACCCTCACCTCGAAAAAAACATTTTGTAAGCCCCAGAAAAAAAAAATACTCGATACGACCCTGACTCCACTACATGTCACTGCTACACTTGTTAAAGCACAATATCCAACCTTTTAATCAAAGGGAAAAGATGGAGGGAGGAGTCTCGTCAAACCTACCAAAAGTGTATGACATACCGAAAAGCGTCAGAAAGATATAAACGTCTGAACATCTAGTGGGAACAGAGAAATAGAGACCCCCCCCCCAAACGTACACATCTTAGGAAGCATAAAAGGATTTGTTTTCTGAAAGGGGTACAAAATTACCTCAACGAGTATTTTTAGGCCCTATACATACATTCAAGTGTGTTGGTATTTTAATTATGCTTGGCCCCAGCTTCTCTCATAAATAATAATTTATCTCGGGGGTGGGGGGAATTAAAAAAATCGCAATTTGAATTTATTTTTTAATTATGTGAAAAATGTAGGAGATTTTAAGGATAATCACACGAAACTTTGCTTGGCCATTTGTTGCTAAAGTTATCGACAAATTGAAAGAAAAAAAAGGCAAAAATTGAGAAAAATACTAGCCTTTATTTGCATGGATGCAGAGAGAGTGCGTGAACCTCCCCACTTCAGATTGATCCAAATAATTCACCGCACAGAACCCCGGAGAAATGATGACCCAAAGATGCATATGTATCCCAATATAAAATATCATCTACGCATCCCCCCCCTAAGGGTTGGACCAGTGCACCTTGTTAAAACGTAAAATGTGAAAAACAAATTGAAAAACTAGATTGAAAAAACACAAAACCAATATAAGGGCATATGGGTCGTTCAGAAGCAAAATTGATGAGCTCCAATTTTCAACTTCAAAGAGATCTCAGTATTAAAGGCCCCGATCCACTAATGTTTTTAATCGTTTGCTTGTTTTTTTTTTCTTTTCATAAGGAAATTCCGAAAAATAAGGACTAATAGCCCAAAATGACCACACTTTCAAGCCATTAGGCGAAGATTTGATTCTTAAGGCCAATTTTACACGTTCCGTAATAAAATGTCCAATCAAATCGGTTTCGATAATTCAAACAACGTTATGTGGCACTTACCCTTAAATTGAGATTTACGGCCCATTGCCGCAATCTCAGCCCGCTCGATTGAGTGGTTAAATCCCTTCTCTCATATTGCATATCATTCTTCGGTATTAGGATATTTTTTCGTCTTCCAAAATGCAGAATGTCTTATTTTCTCATTCAAGAAATAGTTGTAACTGAGAGCTTATGACATCAGAAAAGCTTTTCTCGTATCTTGGAGACCTAAAGCAAAACCTTCTATCCAAAACAACTAGCCCCTACCAGCAGTTGAAATTGCGGATGCGCATTTTCACTTATATTCAACTATCTTATAAACAGAGTCAGTTTTAGGGGGAGGAGGGGGAGGGGGCACATGCCCCGGGCGTAGAAGCTTTATGGGCATAAAATTTACAATAACTAATCTAACACTTAAAATCATTTTGTAATTTTTGACATTTTATCTTTATTAAAATAAAATAGAGGGCGCAATTGGCAGTGAGCATAAGCAAATTGAATTTGATTTTTTCATTTCTCCAATATATCATCACCATTCCTTGAAAATAAATTAAATAAACCAAATTTAATTAATTTTGATGTTTTTTTTTAGATATTTTATACTCAAACCTGTTCGTATTTTACATGATGTCAAGATAATTAATAAACTACAGAAACTAAAGTAAGGAAAGTCAGATTTGAATAAATAGGAAATTTTGTTAGTAAATGAAAATTTTGTTAAAGTTAGGCTTGAAAATTTTTGGGAGACAGGGGGAAGTTGGTAATCAATATTTTGCCCTGGGCACAAGAGAGGCCATAACCACCACTGCTTGTAAAATGTGTCTAGTCTAACATAGCGCCTTTTGAATTTCCTTGATAAACATTATTCGGGCTAAATAACATGTACAAACTTTTTCACAAGGGATATAATCATAGGCAGCGCAATCGCGCTGCCTAACTAAAGAACGATGTGGGCACAATGTATTATTATTTTTTCTTTCCTCCATACCTGGGCACTTCGCATCGAAGGGGTTGTCGTAGAAACTTCGAAAAGGGCTCATTCGATTGGAAATTGGAGTGGCTAGTGCCCTTTTTAATAGTCGAAAGTGATTGGATGGCAACTAGCCCCCATCCACGCCCATCATTCCCCCAAACCCTTCCAAGCAAAATTGTGAGATAGCCATTTTGTTCAGCGTAGTTGATTTCCAGATAGAAAATATCTTTTTGAGGAGGACACACCCCACAACCCTCGGGGCAAGGGTTGTAAGTTATACCCGGGGGGCATATAAGGTTTTTAATGAAGGTGTTGTCGTAGAAACTTCAAAAAAGGCTCATTCGATTGAAAATTCAAAGGGCTAGTGCCCTTTTTAGTAGTCGAAAGTGATTTGAGGGCAACTAGCCCCCCCCCCCACGCCCATCATTCCTCCAAACACATCCAATCAAAATGTTGATATAGCCATTTTGTTCAGCGTAGTTGATTTTCATATAGGAAATATGTTTTTGAGGAGGACAATCCCCCACAACCCTCGGCGCAAGGGTTGTAAGTTATGCCCTGGGGGCATATAAGGTTTTTATAGAAGGCTTTGTCCTATAAACTTCAAAAAAGGCTTATTCGATTGGAAATTCAGAGGGCTAGTGCCATTTTTAATAGTCGAAAGTGATTGGAGGGCAACTAGCTACCCCCCCCCAGCCCATCATTCCCCCAATCACATCCAATCAAAATTTTGAGATAGCCATTTTGTTCAGCGTAGTTGATTTCCAGATAGAAAATATGTTTCTGAGAAGGACACTAGTAGAGATGCCTCAGGAGGTCCCGTACGTACACCAAATATGGGCATAGAGTCATTATGGAGAACACGTGGGAATGTCAGTCCCGTACGTACACCATATATGGGCATAGAGTCATTAGGGAGAACACGTGGTTATGTCAGTCCCGTACGTACACCATATATGGGCATAGAGTCATTAGGGAGAACACGTGGTTAATAGGGTCAATGACCTCTTTTTCCAAGGTCGATTTATTTGTTGTTGTTGTTGTAAGTGCACGCTCTCAGCGAATGTCAAGGTAGATTTATTTGATGTTATTGTTCAAGCCAAATGTTATGAGTTTCCCGGAAACAGTTAGATCACATGTTTTCCTTCTCAGCCAATCAGAGGGCTTGTTTACATAGTAGCGGCGGAGTGAATATAAAGAAAGGATTTTTGCTATAGTTTTATTAGTCTGTGAATAGAATTCAAGGAGTGAGAAGAAGAACAGTTTGACTTTACTCTTTTGGATATATATTTGTGATGGCGATGAGTGGAATGTTTACCATATTAGAAGTTGATAGTGGAGTTAATGGTAATAATACAAGAGCACCAAGCATTGCGGTGGAAATTACGAAAGGATCGCGGCTTTGTCTGGAATGGGATGCAGTATATACAAAATATGTGATATCCTTGAGCAAATTTAAAATGGAAGATCAATTATGTTTTGCCGCTAAAGTTGATATAGCACATGTGAATAGACTTCAATGTGCTTTAAATGCATTGGTGAAACATATTGAAGACAATAAACAGTATCGATAATTGTACATGCTCTGTATTATTGTTTTTGTTTTGATTATTAAATAAAATTGTCTAGAAATAGAAAATGTTCTATTTCTTTTCTGGTTATAGATAATGCATCAGGCTCAGTCTAGAGTCAGCAGTCGGAGTAAAAGGATTGAAAAATGAATAAATTTGAGAAAGAGAGAATTAGATCAAAAGAGAGAATTAGATCAAATCTAGTGTTTATGGAAAAATATTTTGATTTTAGATGATGATTTTACCGAGTTATCTCTTAAACGCAGGATATTCTCTTGTCCGGGAACACTTGACAATATAATGAGGAGTGATTCCCCCCCATTGGACTATTGCATGAAACTTTTAAAATGTGACTCAAATACTTATAGTCAATTTATTGATATATTAATTGAAACAAAGCAGAATCATACAGTGGATATACTTTTGAAAATATTGCCAATGGATTCAATGTAGATGGCTCTCCCCATCATTCGAAAGAGCTAACGTCACAGAGCTACTCCTCTCCCCCATTTCCCTCTCATTGAATTTATCGAACGAAGAGGATCAGTTTCGTTTTAGCTGTGAGTGAGTTGACATCGGAAACCGCAAAAATGTTCTATATATGCCCATTGTGCATGTACAATCTTGGCAGTTGGAATCAATGTGAGAATTGTACAATTATTGATGACTATAGTGAAAAGTGTAAATTCTGTAATCCTTGTAAATTACATAGAGGCTATGCAGTACAAATTAAAGGATGTAATTCATGTATTGAGGAGGTGTGTGACTCTCATCCTAGAGGACACCTGTGCTCCAATTGTCACTATGATAAATTTGATCAGTGGGAGAATACTTATCACGCTATGATTGGACAGAATCCTAAACGTGATTTTAGTTTATTTCTACGAGATTGGTATCGTCGTGGATTTATATTATTCTGGGAAGAGGAATTTGGTCTACAATTCAACTGTTGGGGTAACAAGACAATCTGGTTTCTACGTCATCGTTGTGATGACACCACCTACTATGACTATAAACCAAGTGATTTTTATTTGGCAGTTACCGAATGTGATTCACCAGTTGAAAACATTGTATGTGATATTGCTTCAAATAGACGGATTGAAACTCGTGAATTTCATAATATGAATACAAATAGTATCATTGACTCTACAAACAGATATGACAAGAGTGGAGTTACATTGTACTGTAGAAAATGTGACCCTCACTTTGCGGTCAATCAAGATCAATATATAGTGAATCCAAATGATTTACCAGCATTAGTGGTTCACGGTAGTTGCCTATACATCGAAGAAGAAGAAATCTAAAGTAAAGATTTAAAGACATTGTTGTACATATATATGCATTTTATTAATAAACAAACTCACAAACATTTTTTAAGCACTTTACTCTTAGGGCACTGAAATCAATACCATATAGGTCTGAGAGGATATTTTCCACTAGAAAGTCATTCAGACGGGGATTGTCAACATAAATGTGGAGAAACTGCTTGTAAGTATAGCCGCGACATCGGAACACAAAATATAGTAGTCCATGGAAGCCACAGCTTTTAGTCGTTAGATCCTGCACCCTCTTCCGATTTGGAATAATAGTTTTCCCACTGCTCTCAATATAGTTGTTGATGTGGGGTGTGTAGAATGTATAGGGTAGACCAAGAAGATCAAAAAATTCAATCGTCTTCATTGTTTGAATGATGCACAGCCAATGACCCGTCAGCACAGTCGACGGACTGCTATTAACAATAATCAAGGTATTGTTGACACTTTGAATTTTTCCAAGAAAGTCCGAAGGCAGACAATAGGATTTGTACTGGGACATGTAGGGGTCCATATTAAATACATTGATTATTTGATTGGTGTTCATGGCGCTAAGTCTAGTGGAAAACTGCCTTTAGGAGTGATTTCCCAATAGGTTTCATATTGGTTTAGTGAGATTATTGCTATACTCTCAGCCAATAGGTCGGCAAATGTACACTCTAAACGCACACTCCCTGTACATACTATACTCATATCCTGTGTACCCGAAAAATCCAATACAATGATACCATATGTTTTAGCAAACATATCTTCGGTTATACCATTTTCAAATAGTTGAGAGTCATGATCTAGGGTTTGCATGGTCAACTCGTAAAATGTTCTCTAGGATTTATCAAAAGATAGATTGTAGAGTGGGATGCCGTTTACTTTGCAAACAAGAGATGAAAGTCCAAACATCTCGAATTTATGTGGGCATTCAGTCCATGATTTTATTGCACTGGCGCTTTTTACAAATGTCAAAGCTAGTTTTGATGTGATTTTACCATTGATAAAGGATTAATCGGTGAAGGTGCGTGACCCCATTGCAATATGACGTTGATTGGTGATTGTATGAGGAACAAGTAGTTTAATATTGTTGCCATTGGCTCTCAGTTTTTCCACGGCCAAAGCAACAGAACTCATGACCTGTTGTTTGGGTACATGTAGTATTGCCGAGGTGAGGGAGAGACTTAAATCAGGATTGGCAGCAAGTTCCTATCTCAATATGAACTTGAAGGGTGCAAGCGTTAGTTTTATAACCACTTTAACATTGTGCGGCAGCAATTGGGGTATATTAAATATTTCATGATATATTTTTCCAACTAGATGTAATTCACTAGTTGTAGCATTTTTAAGTGAATCTGTAATATAAGTATTATTAATATATTCATATACACTGGAGGTGCCTCTAAATTAATTGTATTACTTGTGTGTCATAAGAATGAATTGCCTATAGAGTGTATAATTTTAGAGATTTTTTATTGTGATCACCATCGTGACATTGATGTAGACACTAATTTGACGAAATAAATTTTTTAATATACAATTTTCATTGGATAGTCCATCGCCCCGAATCGGCATTGTATTATCGGATTTCCGGACTTTTATTTGTAAATCTATAAATGTTGAAGACATGTCCAAAAAGTAGTCTTCATTAGAATAAATTTGAAAGTGGATATTGTCGGAGAGGGGTTGTTATGGATAAAATTGTTCATAGTATCCATGCTTGACACTCACATCGACATTTTCAGCATTGAATAGATTCAATGAGGTGGTGATTGAAGGTTGAGAATCTTTATGCGGTAGGTAGGAAATTTTAGGAGAAGAAATCTAGTTTCGATCTAACAATTTTCATTCTGGGACTTCTGTTTACAGCACGTGTCGGCTTTTTCCTTCTTTTCTTTGACAAGAGGGATGATGTCTTTCGTTTCCAACCTTAGTGGAGACTGATGAGGGATGCATTGTTTCTTGACCTTTTTAAACCTTTAACTTTTTGTTTTAATTTCTCGCCAAGGGTTCGCGCACTGGACCTAAGAATTTTCTGCAGTACTTTTTTTTAAAATCCTCGCCAGAGCCTATACTGTAAAATGTAGAGAATGCAAAATCTGTCGCAGCCGGTACAAGATATTTTTTAGCCAGTCGTAGCGAAGAGCGAAAGAGCTTAGCAAACCAACTGCCAAGACCGTAGCCAGACATTGACGAGCGTCCTTTGTAATAGTCCATTCCATTGCCCTGTTGTCTTGGGCCAAGAGTATTAACATAGCAGTCAATATCAGGACAAGTGAATACCACTTTTTTATTAGACATCTTGCTTTTGAACGATGGGTCGAAAATGGCATGTAATCACAGCCAAACCTTTTGAAATTGCTATTGGATCACCCAATTCGATTCTTAGTGTTAACTGACAGAGTTCCAAATAGCAAGTCTTTACGGGACTATACTGAAGATGCTTTATATTGTAGTGGTGAATATGTTCTTGATTGGTTTTTCGTTCAAGAACTCGTAGGAGGGGAACATTTGAATAACCAACCCGAGATGGTTCCACACATGAAGCGTAGAGAAATATACAAGTGTCCGTGATGAAGGCAGGCGGGCAGTAACCGAAAATGAAATGAGTGTTTCCGGCACTTTTACCATTGATTATATTGAGCTTAAAACCAAGAACATCCTTTAGATTATCGTTGAGAATAAGCTTTTCACTGGCAATAGGTGAACTAATGTAGATCTTGGCCTCCTTCTTTGAATAGTTGAAATGATAAGCTCACGTTTTACGAGTGGAAAGTCTTTCATTAATGGAACGACAAAAATCGTTCATGCAGGTGAGTTCCTCGTAGGGTAATTCAATGTAAGAATAATCCATTTAATTGATTTTTTGAATTTTTTCTTGATCACCTGTTGGTGGAAGAGGCCAATCATCGGGTAGAATTTTTATTTCATATTTACGATCCTTTCTCAGGATGTCGTAGGTATTTTTAAGGATATAGTCGGCAAGAGCCACTTCATACTTTCCGTCATCGAATTTGATGGTAGGGGAGAGTTTTGTCCAAAAATCAATTGTTCTATTCAAGTCATTGTAGAGAGGATCATAAACATTGGACATGAAAGTCACATAGAAATCATTGGGCATTGTCAATATCGTCAGCACTGACCCAAGAATCAAAATCTGAGTTGTATCCTAGCCAGCGAACAAGCAACTGTTTCTTGCCATGGCGTGTACGACTCTTTAATATCTTTTCAATTTGATACATTTCACTAGTATTTCTAACTTTTTGCAGTTCATATTCATAAAAACCGCCGAGAATCTCATCATCTTTGGTGTCTCGCAGTCGATATTTCGTGGGCTCGGTGTCCAGGATTTTGGACACTTTAAAAAGTTCAGTGCTCCATAAATAATTCCCTTTTTAAAAAATATTGCTGGTTCTATTAATTTAAACAGTATCACCAACATTGAATTTCTTCTACTCTTTCTTCTCATTACCATTGGAGTATTGCTTTAGAAAAGCATCAAATGTATTTTCATTGTAGTGAACATCCGTTGGTGTAGAGTTGGACAGAGATCGATGGGGTTGTTGATTATAAATCAACATGATTTTATCTAAATCATGAATAAAAGCCGGTGTATTTTTCAATGTGCAATATCTTGAAATTAATAGACGAATTGTTATTATTAATAGTTCAGCCAATGCAGCCTTTTTCGGACTGTGACTATGATAAAGTGTTGTATTATATTTCAAAAGAACCTATTGAACATGGGGATTAACAAATTCACTACCACGATCAGATTGAATTTTTCTATACGAATCCTGTTCAAGAATACTTTCAATGGCCCGAGCAACTTCAACACCTCTCTTTGATCGCAGTGGAATGGCATAGGCATAGCGACTAAAGATACTTATTGTCACTAGAATATATTTGTAGGGCGCATTGTGACGTTGTTGAAGTGCGTCTAAAGTTAAAAGATCCATTTCCATTATATGCAGAGGGAAAAAGGCTTTAGTTTGTCGATATTGTTTACTGCGAAGCCTGTGATTTCGATGCAGTGTGTAACTCGGTTCATTTTCTAGATACTCTTTTGTATTTTTCAATGTAGTGGTGCCGGAGACAGCTTTGGAAAGAGTTTTGGGAGAATTTAAACTTCCTGCTTCGCCATTATTTTCATAGAAACCTTTCAGAATTTCATCTATTTTGAACGTAAACACGTAGTGTAATGACCACCCCCCTTTTGCATACTGGTGGGCGAATCAATTCGTCTTCGCTTTTGACTAGCAACCACAGGTGTTGTAAAATCAGTGACGCTGCTAGTATCTTCAAATATTGAATCTTCTTCTTTTTTAAATGGTGTTGTTGGTTGAATATATTCTCTTAGTTGAGGTATAATGTTCCTTGTACCAACTAGAATTTTTATGAAGATTTAGACACCGAGAACAGTGTATCGATAGCTATCAAAGGTTCTCAGCAACTTATAATTTGAAACAATCTAACAAAATAAAAAAGCTATCGTATTACTTTTCAATTGGCTTATTAATAGATTCCCTGTGATATCGAATTGAAACTGATCGACACTTTCCAACATGAGATAAGATAATACTCTTTTACTCGGTTCTCGATAGGTGAGTGGCAATAGGTTTCCAATTTTCAATACAATCGAATTCAATTCCTTCTCCTTTGATTCTGCAGCAGAATCTTGAGGAGATGTTTCCTGTTTAGAGGGATCAGTGACGACAGTGGGTCTCTCACGATATGGGGTATGTTTGTCCACACGTCGCAATGCATCTTGAAGTAAAAGCAGTTATTTGTCATCGGCAATATTCTCATCGTTAATGAATTTGCTTAGATTGTCTTCAAAATGTTCGATGGGCGAGAGGACAAGTTCAAATGGTGTCAATTTATAGAGTTTTGCCATTCTCACTAGAGAAAACTGTTTACAAGTCCTGCAATTATCGGTAGTAAAAGTGTGAAAAAGCTACCGCCTGCTTGAAGGAGCCGTGTTCTTTTAAATTTTTTTCCCTTGTTTTTACAAGCCAATGCGCGTACAGTGGAACGATGTTGCTTTGTCTGTTGTCTAACACCTTCTGGCAGTTGAACATTGCCCTCAGTTAAATTAAAACAAAGTTCAGATATTAGGTTAATGAAATCATTGTCAACCCCATCTTTGAGTATAGCCTTCCTAAGCGATGGTTTTGAAGTGCTTAAAACGGAAAACAGATGCCGTTGTTCGTGTAGTTTCTTCAGTGTCATAATGGCGACTAATAGTCTTTTCTACTGTTCACCGGAAGATATACTGTAATTTCATTGTTGAAAATGTCGAGGACTACACGAAGATCCTCGGGTGTGCTCTGATTAAGATCCAGCAATATGTAACCGTAGGGCTTGATAGTCACCTGAGTGTACGCTGACAACAGAATGTTTGGAGTGCAGGGGTATATTTGTTTATTGAGAGTTATTAGCGAGAGATAATCACGACCGACTCGATAGATGATATAAACGGTGCAATTCAAATCACGGGTTTGTATACATTTGCTCTAATGAAGCAGATTGTGTATAACTAGAGATATGGAAATTTGTTCATGGTGGGAGCGAATGGTGAAGAGTTTTAGCATTTCCTGCGAGAACTGTTCAATGGATTCAGCCAAATCATCAATAATCAACCACGAGTTCGATTCAATACTACTGAAAACATCAAGTTCCCGTATGAATTGTATTGGTATGGTTGTGGCAATAGCTTTTATTTCATCATAGGACTCCTGCCAAATACTATAGCAATAGTAGATTTTTTTCGGTTTCTCCAAAAACATTTTTATCATAATTTTGAATTACTCTAGCTAAAAGTGTTGTTTTACCCGACATTGAGGGCCCACACAGAAATGATCTGAAGGGTGTTTTAAATTGATACATGCTGTTGACAACAGTCGGACTACAACTAACTGTAAATCATATGTGCTCAATGAATAAGTAGTAATTTTCCCATAGATCTATCTATTCAAGAACAACAAAAAAAAACAATATTTCATGGTAGCATTTATTTCGGCACTGCATGAAAACAAATATTTGCAGTCAACATGAACAATGATAGAAATAACACTTGTTCAACAAGAGCAGTTGACAAAATTTCATGGTCAAAATGAAAACTCTATTTTTTCAACATGAACTGCGATAACACTATATAAAAAAAAACACTTTTGTCCATCATCAGCACTTATTATCTTTAAACACTTTTCTGTACAGCACTTTTCTGTCCATCTTTTAAAGCACTTATTGTCAACTTAAACACTTTTCTGTACAATAACACTTTCTATACAACAACAAAAAATACACTCAGGGCACTAGTAGCACAGTTGAACGTTATGAATTTAAAAATAGGGTCCCCCCCATCCCCCCCCCGGGGACCGCGGGGCCGAAGGCCGGCCGGCCACGGGCGGGACCCCACCCCCCCTCCCGGGGGCCAGCCGCGGGAAGGGTCCCCCCCGGGAGCCACGGGGGTGAAAACAATAGTTGTCGTCACTGCTACTGCGGGTTAGTGGATGGGTTAGTGGATGGGTTAGGTTAAGGTAGTGAGATTGGGATTACATTTATAAACAGGTTGGGGTGGTGGTTAGTTGGTTAGGTTAATTTATCCAGACCAAGTTGATTGCGATAGTCTATGCATTCAACTCGGTCTGAAATACGGTAGTGGCCATGTGGCAGGACGGTCACACCATTCTCGAGCACATAGACTTTGTCGGATATACACGACATTGCATTTTTGTCCACTCTCACAGTATAATTTTTATACTGTAGAGACCGAATTGCAATCACTTGTGCTGTTGGCACTAGTCTACTTTCTACACAGTCTCTGTACACGTTCATGTTGAAATTCCTCTTTAAAAAATGTTTAGGCACCCCTTTACACGCCTTCTTTTCATCCCCACTATGAGTTTCAACGCAATAGACTTCGGGGCCCAGGACCACCCCCCTGGATATCAAATCACTCCCCGTCTCTGATTTTAACATTAATAGTTGGTTGGGGGCTTGACGTTTCACCAACTCGGGGTAGAGAGATGGATTCCAGTTGGTGAAATCCATCCGCGAGCTGATGTGTTCCCCCTTTTCTAAATCACCCAATAAATCCAATTCAGCCCCATTTACCTTTAACAGCAGAGAATCTGTATCACCATAGTAAACTTGAACCTCCCCCTCCCGTTGCCAGTACACCTCTTAATGGTAACAGAACGACAACATGAGCTTTTTGGAAATTTCTAGTACTGAACTGCCACCTGCAATATTTTTGTTCAGTACCACATTCTTCTTTCGCCTGTGTTGAAGAACCACGCCGCTCTCTATGCTCGTGAACGATGTAAAATTGGGGTCGGCAATAATTCGTGCATACTCTAGAGGGTCAGTCACGACGTCGCAGCAAAATCTATTACGAACGCTTTCACACATTTTGCCAAACGCTGAATTTAGGATGAGCTTATACATTTCCTTCTCCACCTTTGAATTTGCCCTAGAGCGTTTATCGACAAAGGTGTCGATAAACGTTTTCAAGTAGGGTCGCTGATTGAACTGCAGGACCCTGTGTATTTTGGTGATCTTGAAGCCATTGCTCACCATCCAGTGAAAAAGCACATGGTGAACAACGATATTCTCCTTAGGGTCCAAATCAGCAATCAGTTTCTGTTTGGAGGGAGTCCAGTGCATCCCCATATCCTCAACCAATGAACGATTGTAGGGGCTCAGAGAGTCCCTGCTCATGGGCCGATTGATACAGGGAAAGACAAAATCTTTGACTGAGTCGTGAAGCGCCAGCAGAATGTGACCTTCAACTTCAAAGAACCATCCTTGTGGCCCATTGTCCTCGACGGTGGTAATGTCGGGGAACTCACAAGGATTCTCTAGCCAGTGATAGTTCCCACATGGCAAAGAGTAGTGTGACATTGCCGAGGGATACAATGAGTTCATGTCCAAGAACACTGCATTTGACTTTGCACTGGTGCTTTGTCCGCTCGGAGCGGTTGATAAGACGCGGTCCCCGTGAAAAGCATACCCACCCCTCATTGAACGCTCTACAAAAAGGTGCTGATCTATATCGGTGACTAGACCTATTTCCTCCCTGCTAATTTTATAAATTAAATACATAGCTAAATGGGGTGTAGAAAAATAATAGCCTATATCTAACCCGAACTCCGAATAGATCTGGTCTGTATTCTTACAGACTATATCCAACAGAGTTAGAACGTCACTGGCCAAGTACAGTCTATAATAATCCCACCCATTTTTACAATCCCCCTTGGACCACACCTTCTTAGCAAACTCATACTCCTCGGCAGTGCATTCACTGTTGGTCAGTGAATTGTAAAAAGCTTCAATTGGAGGTAGTTTCACCTCACTTAAGCGTGCATCAGCACATTAATAGTCGTATGCGTATATACCTTTGCAGGTCAACAGATCATACATTTCACTGTCTGGAAAGTGCTGTTTAAGCAGGGGACAGCTATCAATAGTGTCACTTTTTTGCACTTGAATCAATTGACTCAATGCCTTGGGGAAAAAACTAAAGGAATCTAGAAACCTGATTTTATTCCAGCACGTATGCCCATTATCCACTACCTGCCATTTCAGTTCGAGAAGCAACAACTTCTCGGCCAATTTGGGTATAATATTATAGGTAAATGAACTATTTACTCATGGAAAATCTCCTCCCCCTCCCTCCCCATGCATCCGTGCCAGTGCCGGTACAATAAATTTTAAGTCATAATTGGCATTATGAATAAAAACAGGGATAAAAAATTGCTGGCTAACATTTAAATTACACGATTGATGCGCAACCCCCCTAAAATTACTACCCCCCGAGGATATTTCCTGCCACAAGTGATTATGATCTCTGACTTTTCCCCTCCCCCCTCTTTTCCCTTTAGCCCCCTTATCCCCCTCCTCTGCAAACTCCCCCTTACATACCCAACATATTTTTTTATTTTTAATCTCGAGACGATCCTCTGCAGACAGCACCCTTTGATAATGAGTATTTCTCAAACGAGAAATAGCACCATTAGCCGTGCCAATCAGTTTAGTCAGTGCCTTGACCATGCACTCCCTCTCATCCAATGTTTCAACTATTTCTAACAACTGCATGGTGTTAGAATTGTCTCTTTGTGCGTGGGCGTAGGACACTGCAATAGCCTGATGTTCGTTGACTCGGTTTGGAAATTGGGGGTCGTTCACCTCCACCAGCTTAGCTTCACAGTCTAAAGATATTTTGTTGCACTGGAGAAGGGTGTTCTGGAAATTTTTGAATCGTAGAATAGCCCTCTCCCCTGAAACCGTTTCCACTGTCTGATAATCAGGCCGTCTATAATGCCTCATATGATTTTACAGCTTTAGTTAAGTCCAAAATCTAAAATCTAGTGAGGCATGTTCAACAGTAGAAACGTACCCCCTTATTCTTCCCCTCCCCCAGACCTCGCATAATGTCAGTAATAGGTTTAAAATTACCGATTGTGTTCGGTTGACTAGGTGGTGTGTAAAGCAACCAAACCCAGTGTTTAACCAAATCAACTGACGGGCCCCGGCCAGGGAAGACCATCCCCTTCTTTTTGGAGCGAGTTCCATCTTCGAATTCTGTTTCGTATTGTACCACAGAAACGCCGATATTTAAATGGGCATTAGCCCTTTCAAATATGTCAATAGATCGAAGCGTTACTGGGTATTGTCCCTCTAAACAAGAAAAATCTACAATGGGGAAAGGCGAACCATCCTTCCCATGCACAGCCTAGTTGTCTAAATTCGTCTTAGTAGCGTCCCGAACTAGAGGCTCGATTGCTGAGATGAGGAATGCATATCTGAAACACTTTTGACCTGTTTCAAAAAGATCTACTGGACACCGCGACAAACTTCTAGATGTGGATTATGATTTAAAACTACTGCCCTTGGCCCCCCCCTCCCTGGCCCCCCGCTGAATCATAAAACTTTCTTTACTTTTACGATTTTATAGATTAAATTTGCAAAAAAAATAACTATATATCCACACCCATTTTCATTAAAGTTATCAAGATGCGTTATAATATTATCCACCCACTCCATGAAAACACCCTCAAAATTTTCCAAATTTGAATAAACCAAACTCATCTCGGACTGTACATAATGATAGTAAACTTCGCCTTTTCCCTCATTCAAATAAGAAACCTTCAAAACAATTGAAATTTTAACTGAATCCCTACCTCCCCACAATTGAATCTGATTCTCCAGAAGTGCAAGAATTGTATCTACATAGACATGCACAATTTCTACAGGATCAAAAACAAATTTTCCACCCATAAGTGTATTAAAAGGATCCCCAAACGTTGCAGTGAAAACAACTATATTATTTAATATTGTATTCGACAATTGAAAATCGGGGAAAGATGTACCCCCTCCCCCAAGTTGTTCAACAATATTTGGGCTATGTTCCACTTCATTCAATTGAAGTGGAAGTAGGTTATCGGGGGCTAGAGGAGGAGGAGGATTCCCTGTTAATTCCCGGTTAAAATCATCCAAAAGCTGCAATGTGTTTGGACTCAGCAAAGGTAAGTCCCCCTGCTCAACTGCGCTATAATCAACATTTAAAAATCACCTAAAAACTCATCAATATCGAAAGGTACTTCAATAGAGTTAATGATTTCGTTGTTCTGAATTTCTACTGGTGGTGTTGGAATTGGTTCTTCCCCTTCTTCACTGGACGGAGAGTAGGGGACCAAAGCAATCTATAAATGAAAAAATAGCTTATTTTCAAAGTTTTCAAATCATCCCCTACTGTTAAAATTTGAATTATTGCAAAATAGTATTTTGTTAATTCAACTGAAAGAAAATTTAACTTAATATAAGATAGATTCAAACTAAAATGCCGCTTTACAAGGGAGGCCGTAATTCTATTTTAAGAAAAAAATAGCTTATTTTCAGTGTTCAAATCACCCCTACTAATTTTTTTTTTTTTTTTTCGGCGCTTCTCGGGCCCGCGGCGCTTCCCCCCGCGGCGCTTTCCCACAACGCATCCTGTGGTGCTTCCCTGACCCGTGGCGCATCCCCAGCGGCGCTTTCCTGACGCGTGGCGCATCCCCCGGCGCTTCCCTAACCTTGCCCCCACAGCACTTCCCGGACCCATCGGTGCCTTCCGGGATCCGCGATTCCCGGCCATTTACATAATGCCCCAAAAAGTTGAAATATTTCTAATTCCATACAGGTTCGGTAAACACAGGAGTTTAATTATGGAGGTTAGATGAACGAGTTTGAACTTCAAAATTTTGAGAATCATTAAGTCACTTTCCCCGTCACTTCTTAGGCATTATACCGCTCTGGTTTTGACATAATGCTCTACGCGAGGTTAAAAATAATTTTGGCATCTCCTTTCCCCTGTTTTGTTTTACATTAGCAGTTTTAGTCAATCAATGTTTCAATGGCCTTTGCGTAATTCTGTGTTTTCTGAAATAGCGGAGAACAAATTGTCTGCAAAATTAATATTAGGACATTGGAGTTCTATATTCTATGTAGGAGCGTAACATGGCACGATAGAAATATTCAGTGTAAATTAGAACGACAATATGTGACAGATGGGATAATCTCTCTCAAAATTAGGTGAAAAAGAGCAGTCGGTGTTTCAAAGGTATCTAAAATATCTAAAATATATGTGATAGCAATAGAGAAAATAGTAAAGATTAGAAAAAATAGCATTTTGAGTTTCAAAGGCGGTGATTATTAATAGAAATTACCTAAAAATATTCGCTTATGAGATATCGAAGCGATAGCAAAGATTAGAAAAGAGTGGTTTCTATGCAATAAAATTAAATTTAGATATCTCCGAGGGGGATAAATTTAAAACAATGGTTTGAGGGTTAGAGGTTAATATCCTGCTGAGATAAGTTTATATTGGGAATTGAAAAAGAAAAAAACATTGGAAGAAATAGAAAGGTAGGAAAAAATCCTTACAATTGAATAATCCGTCTGGGCTTGGGGGCCCAAAAGACCAGGTACGGAGTGTTGGTGGGGGGGCGGGGAGGCAGCGCTATGTTCTTGCGCGGCTGAACCAGCTATTTCATGATCTTGCGTAGCTTTGGCATTGTAGTTACCTGGCCACTCTCTCTTAAGTTTTCTGCCAGGCCGCATTGGGGCTGGCATTGATGGGGCTACTACACCCTCTCTGGCTTTTTTGGAAGGTGGGTGCACGCATTCTTCATAATTTGCCTTAAAAAGAAGAGAAAAAATTAGTATAATAATAATTTGCCCCTTTTTTACAGAAAGAAAGTTAGTACCCTCATCCATATAATTTTGTCTAGAAAAGCATTTATCACTTTTCAGTAAAGCAAAAAGTAAAAATTTCGCGAGAAATATATTAGGCTTAGAAATCAAACGTTTTTATTAGACAATCAGTAGTCTATAGCCATAGGATAGGAATCATTGTTTCTATTTTTACCAGTTAGAAAAATATTAAATTTTCCGGTCTATAGGCTTTAAATTAGATCGTTAACCCATCGACCTGTAGGCCTATATTTTGCAAACATAGGTTAAAATGCTATTTAGTTTATGCATAATATTAGCTTCATGCAACTCCCAAAGACTTTTCTAGCCCTGCACTGTTTGTTTTCATTTTACACTGATGGCGGTAGAATTGAAGGCATTGCCCTCCCCCTTTACAAAGGTTACTTACAACGAAGGTTTTAGAAGCAATGTATTGCCCCCTCCTCCCTTTCACATCATGGTATAACTATATTGTTAAAATTAATTTGAAAATAATCTCTTTTAAGAAACTACAAGCTTAATATAAAGCAATCTCTTTTCGCTTAAAACTGTTTTAATTTGACAGCCATAACAAAACCCATTGACTAGCCCGATAGCGTGAACACACCGGAAAAAGGGTGACAGCTAATTATAGGCCTAACTTTGAAGTCTTGTGTCAAATCAGAGTGAGCTAATAACAACAGAATGGTGGATGTCTCAGTTAGAGAAAAGATTACAATTGAGAAAAGACAAAATTTAACGAAAGGATAATTATTTCTTTTTGCGAGAATTTGGGGTTGTAAAACAATGGTGGGAGGGGGTTAGGGTAAAAAGAATATATTTTATGTTTTCCATTGATTATAATGATGTTTGTAAGGTTTGGGGGGGGGGTTGGGGTAGAGGAATATATTTACGTTTTAGCTGAATATACTGGAGGATGTCCAAGGAAAATAATTTTATTTGAAAATTTACTAAAACGGAACTTACATGGTAAATTGTAGTTGCCAAGGCTTCTAATTCATCAATATTATCCATTGTTGTTTCCATTGTGTCAAAATACTTTCTGATAATTTAATCACATTGCATGTCCGTTATATACGAAATCTCAAGGGCGAATTGTTATGTAATGGGGAAAATTATATGTAAGCAGGCCCCTGATTGGTTGAGAAGGAGGATGTAACAAGCCCTCTGATTGGCTGAGAAGGAAAACATGTGATCTAACTGTTTCCGGGAAACTCATAACATTTGGCTTTAACAATAACATCAAATAAATCTACCTTGACATTCGCTGAGAGCGTGCACTTACAACAACAACAACAAATAAATCGACCTTGGAAAAAGAGGTCATTGACCCCATTAACCACGTGTTCTTCCTACTGACTCTATGCCCATATTTGATGTACGTACGGGACTGACATTCCCAAGTTTTCTCCCTAATGACTCTATGCCCATATATGGTGTACGTACGGGACTGACATTACCACGTGTTCTCCCTAATGACTCTATGCCCATATTTGGTGTACGTACGGGACCTCCTGAGGCATCTCTACTGACACTCCCCCACAACCCTCAGGGCAAGGGTTTTAATTTATGGCCTGATGGCATATAAGAAAGATGTTGGCGCAGTTTATTATTTATTATTTTTTTTTTCCTTTAGACCAGGCCACTTTGTATTGAATAATTTATTATAGAAAATTTAAAAAGGGCTAATTCAGTTGGAAAGGGGAAAGGCTTGTGCCCTTTTTAACAGTCGAAAGTGATTGGAAGGCAACTAACACCCCTTCCACGCCCACCATTTCCCGAAACACATCCAATCAAAAATTTGAGATACCCATTTTGTTCAGCGTAGCTGATTTCCACATAGAAATTATGTTTTTGAGGAGGGCACACCCCCAGAGCCTTCATGGCAAGGGTTGTAAGTTATGCCCTGGGGGCATATAAGGTCTTTATGGAAGACGTTGTTGAAGATACTTCGAAAAAGGCTCATTCGATTGGAAATTCAAAGAGCTAGTGCCCTTTTTAATAGTCGAAAATGATTGAAGGGCAACTAGCCCCACCCCCACGCCCATCTTTCCCCCAAACACATCCAATCAAAATTTTGAGCTATCCATTTTGTTAAGCGTAGTTAATTTCCGAATAGAAATTAATTTTTTGAGAAGGACACTCCCCCACAGCCTTCAAGACAAGGGTTGTAAGTTATGCCCTGGGGGCATATAAGGTTTTTATAGAAGGCGTTGTCGTAGAAACTTCAAAAAATGCTCATTCGATTGAAAATTCAAAGGGCTGATGCCCATTTTAATTGTCGAAAGTGATTGGAGGGCAACTAACCCCCTCTCACGCCCACCTTTTCCCCAAACACATCCAATCAAAATTTTGAGATAGCCATTTTATTCAACGTAGGTTCAAATTTTGGGAATTTGGTCTGTGAGGATGACAACCGCCTCACAGCCCTCAGGACAAGGGTTGTAAGTTATGCCCTGGGGGCCTATAACGTTTTTATAGAAAGTGAAACTTCGAAAAGGGCTCATTCGATTAGAAATTGGAGTGGCTAGTTCCCTTTTTAATAGTCGAAAGTGATTGGAGGGCAACTAGCCCCCCCACGCCCATCATTCCCCCAACACATCCAATAAAAAATTTTAGATAGCAATTTTGTTCAGTGTTGTGGATTTCCAGATAGAAATTATGTTTTTGAGGAGGACACTCCCCCACAGCCCTCAGAACAATGGTAGTAAGTTATGCTCTGGGGGCTTATAAGGTTTTTATAGAAAATTTCGTCGTAAAAACTTCAAAAGGGGCTCATTTGATTGGAAATTGAAATGAATAGTGCCCTTTTTAATAGCCGAAGGTGATTGGAAGCCAACTAACACCCCTTTCACGCCCACCATTTACCCAAACATATCCAATAAAAATTTTGAGATATCCATTTTGTTCCATGCAGTTTAAGGTTCAGGAAATTATACCTTTCAGCAGGACACTCCCTCACAGTCTTCAGGGCAAGGGTTATGAGTTATGCCCTAGGGGCATATAAGGTTTTTATTGAAATCTTTGTCGTAGAAACTTGAAATGGGGCTCATTCGATTGGAAATTAAAAGGGCTAGTGCCCTTTTTAATATTAGAAAGTAATTGGTGGTCAGCTAACCCCCCCCCCCCTCACTCCCACCTTTTCCCTAAACACATCCAATAAAAATTTTTAGATAGCCATTTTATTCAACGTAGTTGAAAAGTTTTGGAAATTAGGTCTTTAAGGATGACAACCCATCCCCCCCACAACCCTCAGGGTAAGGGTTGTAAGTTATGCCCTAGGAGCATATAAGGTTATTATAGAAAGCGATGATGTAAAAAAATCAAAAGGGCTCATTCAATTAGAAATTGAAATAGCTAGTGCCCTATTAATAGTCGAAAGTGATTGAAGGGCAGCTAAACCCCTCTTACGGCCACCATTTCCCCAAACACATCCAATCCACATTGTGAGATATCCATTTTGTTCAATGTAGTTTAAGGTTCTTGAAATTAGGTCTTTTAGGATGATAACCCCATCAGAGCCCTCAGTGCAAGGGTTGTAAGTTATGCCCTGGGGGCATATCCGGTTTATATAGAAAGTCGTTTTAGAAATTTCAAAAGGGGCTAATTTGATTGGAAATTGAAATTGCCCTTTTTAATAGTCGAAAGTGAGTGAAGAGTAATTAACCCCCCTTTGACGCCCACCATTTCCCCAAACATATTCAATCAAAGTTTAGAGATAGCCATTTGTTCAACGTAGTTGAAAGTTCTGGAAATTATATATTTAAGGATGAAAAACACCCCAGAGTCCCCAGGGCAAAGGTTGTAACTTATGCCCTGGGGGCATATAAGGTTTTTAATGATAGAGTTGTCCTAAAAACTTCAAAAGAGGTTCATTCAATTTGAAATTGAGAGGGCTAGTGCCCTTTTTAATTGTTGAAAGTGATTGGAGGATAACTAAACCCCCTTTCACGCTCCCCATTCCCCCAAACACAACCAATTAAAAGTTTCAGATAGCAATTTTGTTCAACGTAGTAGAAAGTTCTGTAAATTAGGTCTTTGAGGATGACAGCCCCACCCCAGCCCTCAGGGCGAGGGTTGTAAGTTATCCCCTGGGGGCATATAAGGTTTTTATTGAAAGCATTGTCGTAGAAACTTCAAAAGGGCTCATTTGATTGGAAATTGAAAGGGCTAGTGCCTTTTTTAATAGTCGAAAGTGATTGGAGATAGACTAACGCTCCTCTCATGCCCACCCTTTTCCCAGACACATCCAATCAAAATTTTGAGATAGCCATTTTCTTTAACGTAGTTGAAAATTCTGGAAATTAAGACTTAGGGGATGACAACCACCCTCACAGCCCTTAGGGTAAGAGTTGTAATTAATGCCCTGTGAGCATATAGGGTGTTTATAGGAAGTGTTGTCGTAGACACTCAAAAAGGGCTCATTCGATTGAAAATCGAAATGCCTAGTGCCCTTTTTAATAGTCGAAAGTGTTTGTTAGGCTTGACATTTTTATAGTAAAGATCGATGTGGGTATAATGTATTATTTTTTTTGTTGGTGTTGTTGTTTAGACCAGGGCACTTTGTATCGAAGAAGTTGTCATAGGAACTTCAAAAAGGCCTCATTCGATGGAAAATAGAAAGGTCTAATGCCCTTTTTCATAGTCGAAATTAATTGGAGGAAAACAAGTCCGCCTACCAAGCCCACCCTCCCCTTTGACTTTATATTTAAAAACTAAATGTTGCCATTAGATTAAATGAAAATGCACTGTGTTAATGCTAATTCCCAATAAGGCTTCTCAACAGTATCCCAAGAACGACTGAGGGTATTATGTTCAAACTTTCGGGGCTGCTTCTGCTCTTAAAATTTAACCAAATGAAATTAACGTAAGTGTATCCAAGCTATCAAAGAAAGTAAACAGATTTTTTTGCGAATGGTATCAGGTTTTCCATTTCAGGTCAACTAGAGGAGGTATGAAACTAAATTAATCACTACTATTTGTGTCCAGATTTTTAAGAGGGGATATTTTGTTAAAAATTGCTGAAAATTTTTCTCCAGCGTACAAATAGCAGGCCAAAATATAAATTCTTAAAAAAACCGAAAATATTTAAAATATTATTTTGCACAAGGGATTCAGTTTAACCCCAGAGACCCTTAAGCTTAATTTATTTTTCTGACTTCATTCCTAAGATTTTGCAATAAAAATTCAGTAATCAAACTGACCAAGAACGATTTCTTTGGTCGGCGACTTTCATTAATAATTTGGTAGCGTGTGGGAACACATTTGTTCGTAAAAAAATTCAGCAGCACTTTTTTTGGAAAAAGAGATATTTATCCGTTGTCGGGCGGGAGGGGAGGTAGGGATGGGATAACACAAAAAAAGCATTTGCAACCGTAATTTTTTACTCTTCCTTGAGGATTTCCCGAACTAATATCATGTTTTTACCACGGTTTTAGCCTCAACAAACTTTGATAGTGTTTCTAAAGCCAACCGTTTATACGATATACCAAAATGAAATAAAATATTACATCACCCACAGTTATTGCGCTATAGCGTTTGAAGTTTCTTTCGTCTAAAGACCAAAAATTTAACCAAATTGCTTGGTAGAAAAGAGCTACTTATATTTTATATTGAGCATACAATTCTGCATTATTAAAAAATCCAAATTTAGGAAAAACACATTCTTAAAAAAAAACATTGCGATGAAAATAGAGGCAATTATATCATTTTAGAAATCAAATGCCGAACCCTCTTTGTAAAAGTTGCTTTTCAAGGCAATAAAACTTCGATTGGTTAGGAGTTTTCTAATGCAACCTTTTCATGTTGAATTAAAATTGTAATAAGATTCTACAAAACAAAAGCGAAATTTCTTATATCCAAAACACCTAAATCTGGCAATACGAAAAACTTAAAAAGAAAATAGCGTAAGAAACCATAAGCGGTGACATAATTTTGAATGTATTTCTTTTATACGTTAAAGCAAACTAGACGTTTCTTGTTTCGCTGTTTCGTGTTATTGTTAGTTGTGCTAGGCTGTTATTGTTAGTTGTGGAAATAAATGGAACTTGAACGTGCATATTTTAGTTTTTTGAGCAAAAAGAGGAAATACATTTCTCTAGTATAATTCTACGATCTGAATTAACTATACATAACATTTTGCGGGCTTTTTTGCATTTCATTAACTTTTCCACAGTTTATGATATTATTTATTTTATTTTCACAAACTGTGCTCATGAAAGGATTTTCAAAAAGGTTATTTACAAAAAAAAAACCTGTCCTGAAAAATTTCAAACTTAATTGTATTATAATCATGGCCAGGTTAAGACTTTGTGGAGCCCATAGGGTAATGATATTTTTGGACCCCATTAGATGGAGTTAGTTTGATCAAAGCGTCAAAGTAAGCACATAGTCTTACTTTTATTTTACTGTTTACTCACATTTGAGAGTTTTCGTTTAATTTTTGAGATTACACTAACAAAGCATGATACAAAGAAAAACAATCGTAAAAAAATGAATAAAAAAAATATATATATATATTTATATAAAACAAGGAGAATCAGACTCAGTAAAGAAAAGAATATTTCGGTTGACAACTCTGCTCAATTGTCCCCCGTGAAAAATTATGAATAAAAAAATACCGATGAAAGTCCATAGGACAATATAAGAGACAACCATAGAAAAAAAAAAAATCAAGATTAGAGAGGCCTTTCTAAGCAATAGTGAAGTTACTTAGTTTCCCTCACCGTTGCTTAGAAAGGCCTTTTTTATCTTGGTGTTTTTATTAAACGTTTGTTTTTTTATACCCTCCTGCGGACTTCTATCTCTGTTAAGTATTTTTATTTAATTTCTAATCCTGCACTGAAGACGGGTGAGTGGGGGTCTCGACCGAAATATTTGCAGTGTATTCTTCTTTTGCTCACCGGCTGTGATTCTCCTTGTTTCTTTCGTTGCGATTTTTTTTTTGTTTAGGGTTTTGTTACTAGAATTAAGTTTTATGTCAGCTAGGTTAGTTATTTAGTAGAAGAAACTCTAAAAAATTTCACTCATTTTCCCCAGAAAAAATTATGTACCAAAATTATTTACCTCTTAAACTTGGAGGCCCCTTTACGACAGCTAAAGATAGTTTATTGAATGGTTAGGCCTCATTATAGTAAAAATTAATCAAAACAAAATTTAATCAGATTAACAGATCGGCATAGACAATACGAAATCCATAGGATGTGGGGTCAGAGTCGTAACCTTTCGCACAAATTTTCCTATTATAGACATCCTTGTCTGATCTCGAAATCTGGGTTAGCAGAACTCCTCAACAATATCTCACCATGTCATTGCTGATGTACAACACAGTATGGGTTGATTAGGCCTATGATAATGACTTTCCTTATCCGGTAAATATTTGCTAGTTTGACAGCATGATCTTTAGATTCGCTAATTCTAATATGAGATACTGGAAGGGAAAGTAAGAGACGAAATAACAGCTATTAGCAGAATTAATAAGAGGATTACCGAAGAAGTAAGACATGCGAATGGAAGATGCCTGACTTTATTCGGAGAGAAACACTAATATATCCAAGTCACACGAAAAATACCCCAAACCCCCCATTGCTCTTCCTCGCTGAAGGGCCATGAAAAAAAGATCAGCACCGCCGGTTTGGACTTTAGAGTCTAGTGCCGCCTCCTTTTTTTTCTTTTCCTTTTTTTTAATATAAGAAAGAGTAATAAAGAAAAATGGGTACTTGGGCACTATGTGGGCCTTTACAAGGAAACCAGTAACGAAAAACTCGTTTTTGACGGGTTAATTCATGAGACCGCTATAAAGTAATGCAATGCAAAGCGTGGTTTTCATTGCGTTACGATATTTAAACTGTTGTTTTTTGGGGTTTAGGGGGGAGGGGAAGTTACCTAGGTTAGGTTAAATTAGGTTAGCGTAGGTTAGATTACGTATTTAATATATGCTATGCTTTACCACACACCCCCTCTAATGTGCAAATATATAGTCCAAATTTGTTTAGAAACTGTTATATATTCATCCTATTTTATTTCATTAGCATTATCCAAACTTGACTTTTTAGAAAGGCCCATTTAATGCACAAGTACCGAAAAATGTTATAACTTTCAACATTTCAGGGGACCATCCTAAGGCCCCATATTCTCAGAAGACGTGCCTGGATTAGGAAGAACCAATGTTAAAAATATTTGATCCTAGACTACACTTCTATTCTTACACAATTATGTTACTTAAAGAGGGTATTTTAATCCATTAATATTTAATTTGTGGATGGGTAACAAGTATTTCTATATTTTTTAGGGGGAGGGTAATTAAGGAGCAAGAAGCACATCAATTGCTGATGTGACAGCAATCAATCTACCAAAGAACATCAGTAAAGGACCGACTGCACAAAAAAGAGCAAAATTTAAAAATTTACAAAAATGCGAAACTTTTCTGCAAAAAAGTCTTTTTACTGAGACTTCTCTTGAAAATACTTTAAACTACGACCCAGGAAATATTTCTGCGGGAATATTTTTTGTTTTCAAATTCTTACACTGAGAATAAACTGTATGCCCAGGGCTCCTAATTCAGGATATTGTAGGGGGGCGGGGGGTAAAATGTATTCTTCAGAATTTAAGTGGCGAGATTTTTTATTTTCCGGTTTTTTAACAGAAAATAACAAAAATTAGTATTTAAAAAAATCTAAGGTACAATTTTCCCTCTTTCCATATTTCTGCCTCTGTGTATACCTAAATCAGGTACGTAATCAGAATGTTGAAAGACAGCAGAAAAAGACTAGCTTTCCGTCGTTTTTGGTTTTTTAAAAATAGTTTGAAGATCATATAATGAAAACTTCGGGGTCAGAATAACCCCCAAGGACCCGGGAGAGGGCGTTGTAAGTTATGCCCTGGGGGCATATATGGTTCTTATGGAATGAATGCTTGTATAAACTTCAGAGAGGGCTGATTTAATTGGAAATTGAAAGTCCTAGTTCATTTTTTGAGAGTCAAAAGAGATTGGAGGACAACTAGCCCCCCCTCCTAAGGCCCCTTTTTCCCCAAATGCATCCGAAAAATTTTTGAGATAGCCATTTTGTTAAAAATAGTTCAGAGGTCAGATAAAAAAAAATCATTTGATTGGAAATTGAAAGTTCTTGTTCACTTTTTAAGAGTCAAGAGATCGGATGGCAACTAGTCCCCCCCTCCACACCCTATTTTCCTCAAGCGCATCCGATAAGAACTTTGAGATAGCCATTTTTTCTTTAAAAATAGTTCAAAGATCATATAATGAAAACTCCGGGGTCGACACAATCTTTCAGGGCCCGAAGGCAGGCGTTGTAAGCTATACCCCGGGGGCATATATTGTTGTTATGGAAGGGATGCTCGAATAAATTTTAGAGGGCTCATTTGATTGGAAATTGAAAATTCTAGTTTACTTATTAAGAGTTAAAAGAGATCGGAGGGCAACTAGCCCCCCTTCTCCATGCCCTTTCTTCCTCAAACCTATCCAATAAGGATAAATAAACCTTCAAATAGGGATAAAATCATTTTAATAGACAGTGTTTCACAAACAGTGGTAGAAATTCACTAAAAATACCAGATATTTCGGTCACACATGCAGTGACTGTCATCAGTAGTTTAACTAATGATTAATTAAAAAAAACTTTCCGAAAAACAAGTTTTTCAAATAAAATTAAAGGCTATTTTAATTTTAAGCTCAGCAGATACAAATACTGTTAAAATTCAAACTCAAAACGACCAGAAATTACTATTAAATAATAAGTGAAACCCAAAACGAACAGAAATTAAATAAACAATCATAGCAAAAAACACACAACAATCGAGAACATAAATGAATAAATAAATTTTAAAGCGAGTAATGCTTAGATTGAATATGAATATCAAGCTTAAAACGAAAAAAAATATTTTGCTATTGAAGTATAAATGAAACTTAAAACTGACAGAAATTAAATAAACAATCAATGCGAACAAACATACAATAGATATTAATGTAAATGATTAAATAAACCTTAAAACGAGTGAAACTTAAATTGAATATGCGAATCAAGCTTGAATCGAATAAAAAAAAAACTACAAACAAGAGTTTGGGTAATGCGTCACTGCAGAAGCCTAAAACCTACTACGTCATTGGCGCTTTACTGAAAACTATATGAGTCTTGAACAGTCTTGAAAGTATAAACAAAATCAAATTGAATATTAGATATATAATGATATTAGTTGTTGAAATCCATCAGCTCAAGATTTTTTTTTTAACTGTAATTTTTATTTTCGTTTCAATGCTGTAAGAACTGGAAAAGAATAAATTTGTAATATACAAGTAATTCATTTTCTGTGAAGCGCCAATGACGCAGAAGGCTTTAGGTTTTTACAGTTAAAGAAGGGGACACTATCGAAATTTTGTTTGTAGTGAAACTATATTTGTCTTGAACAATCTTGGAAACAACTTATAAACTAAACTGAATATTTGATGTATAATGATATTAATTGCTGAAAGCTCATCAGTTCAAAATTTTACTGTAGTTTTAATATTTATTTTCAATATTAAGTACAAAAGAAAACATTTGTAATATAATTCGTTTTCAGTAAATCCCCAATGACGCAGTAGGTTTTAGACTTCTGCAGTGAGGCGACACCCAAACTCTTGTTTGTAGTTATTTTTATTCGATTCAGACTTGATTTGCATATTCAATTTAAGTTTCACTCGTTTTAAGATTTATTTGTTCATTTACATTAACATCTAGTGTGTTTTTGTTTGCATTGATTGTTTATTTAATTTATGATTGTTTTAAGTTTCGCTTGTACTTTTATAATAAACTGTTTTTTTTCGTTTAAATATCGATTTTCATATTCAATCTAAGTGTTACTCGCTTTAAGATCAATTTATTCATTTATATTATTACTTGTTGTATGTTGTTTCCTATGATTGTTTATTTAATTTCTGTTCGTTTTGGGTTTCATTTATTCTTTAATAATAATTTTTGGTCGTTTTGAGTTTGAATGTTAACAGGTATTTGTATCTGCTGAGCTAAAGTTTAAAATGGGCTTTATTTTTCTTTGAAAAACATATTTTTCGGAATTTTTTTTTTTAAACTAATTTTTGTTCGTTTTTGATTGCAAAAAGTTTCAAGTTTTTATGACCGGGGGGGGGTGTGCTTACTGTCCGATTATTCTTGACTTTAAAAAACGGATCTAGAACTTTCGATTTAAATCGAATGAGGCTTTTTTCAAAGTCTATATGATTACCTCTTTGATAAAAACTTTATATATGAACAATAGACAGCTTGCATAACTTGTGGACAGCGATTGACAACTATGAATGGATTGAAAAAATAGCTTCAATAAGGGTGTTTAGACCATTTCACTTGCTGACACAGAGAGATAACGACTGTTTCAAATTGACCTTAATAGGATTTTGTTTTCCAAAGCAATTTTGCATATATCGCAAAGTATGTGTTTTAACCTTATAATTGGATAATTATAATAGATTTAATATGTGTTCTTCCCATACAAAACTTTACCTTATTAAAGTCTTTGGGGTGGGGGCAGCGCAGTTGGCATAAAGAAGAAAACTTTAGCGTAGATAGTAGGAGAGGGGGAGGGTGATGTTGGAAACTCATCCAATACGGGGCGGAACTTCACTTATCTCCTCCGTTCCCAATTTAGGAGATCAGACAGACTCATTGGGCTGTAGAATGTTGGACCGTTTGAGTTGGGGAAGACGTTAAAATTCTCAAAAATAATTTATATTTTTAGTTATTGCAGGATTGATTTCATAGATTGTGCAAATGGTGAGCCCCCTTAATATCTCCCATTTGCACTGCAAATGTGAGGATATCAGGGGGTCGGGTTTAATGCTAAAGGGTGGGCGGGCAGGGCTGGCTGCACACAACAAAATGAGGGGTTTTTAGAAAAAGACCCAACAAAACATTAAAGCCTTATGGTCTTTATGATCTTTGGTTTTCTATTGTCTAAAACTGAGTAACAGAAAAAAAATAATTTAAAAAGCTAAAATAACTTTACAAAAGAGATAACCACTAATAAGCACTATATAAGGCTATCCTCACATTTGCGCTACAAATGGGAGGATATTAGGGGGTCGGGTTTAATCCTAAAGGGTGGGCGGACATGGCTGGCTGTGCAAAACCTTCCCGTCGGTGGCCCTGTTTTCACTAATCTTAGTGCACAACTAAAAAACAATAATACATCGAAACTTATTGCCTTTATGACCTTTAGTTTTCTATTGTCTAAAACTTAGTAACATAAGAAAATTAATTTAAAAAACTAAACTTATTTATTAATTTACAATAATATCTATAGTATGTTTGTTGCCATTGATTGTTTATTTAATGATTGTTTGATTGTTTATATGCCCCCAGGGCATAACTTACAACGCCTACCCCCGGTCCCTGGGGGGGGGGCTGTGTCGACACCGGAGTTTTTTTTATCAGTACTTTGAACTATTTTAACAAAATGTCTATCTAAAAAAATTTATCTGATGCATTTAGGGCGTGGAGGGGGGGGGGCTAGTTGCCCTCCGATCTCTTTTGACTCTTACAGAGTGAACAAAAACTTCAATTTCCAATCAAATGAGCCCTCTCTAAAGTTTATACGAGCATCCCTTCCAAAAGAACTATGTATGCCCCTAGGGCGTTACTCAAAACGCCTGCCTCCGGGCCCCAGCGGGTTCCGTCGACAAAGGAATTTTTCTTATCTGACATTTGAACTATTTTAATGAAATGGCTATTATAATAATTTTATCAGATCGGCTTGGGGAAAAAAGGATATGTTGGCGGGGGGCTAGTTGCCGTAAGATATCTTTTGACTCTTAGAAATTGAACTAGAACTTTCAATTTCCAATCAAATGAGCCCCCTCTGAAGTTTATACAAGCATCACTTTCATAAGAACCATAGATACCCCCAGGGCATAACTTATAACCCATGCCCCTGAAGACTGTGCGGGGAGTGTCCTGCTCAAACATATAATTTTCCAGAACTTTTAACTACGTTGAATAAAATGGCTATATCAAAATTTTGATTGGATGTGTTTGGGGAAATGGTGGGCGTGGAAGGGGTGTCAGTTGCCTTATAATCATTTTCGACTATTTAAGAGGGCATTTAAGCATGAGCCCTTTCTGAAGTTTCTAAGACAACGTTGTCATTACAAAACCTTATATGCCACCAGGGCAAAACTTAGAACCCTTGCGCTGAGGGCTGTGGGGGAGTTGTGATCCTCAAAGACCTAATTTCCAGAACTTAAAACTACGTTTAATAAAATGGCTATCTCAGAATTTTGATTGGATGTATTTGGGGAAAACGAGGGTGTGAGAGGGGGTTAGTTGTCCTCCACACACTTTTTACTGTCAAAAGGGGCAGTAGCCCATTGAATTTCCAATCAAATGAGCCTTTTTTGAAGTTTCTACAACAACTCTTTTTACAATAACATAAAACTCACCCAAGGCATAACTTAAAACCCTTGCCATGAGGATTGTGGGGGAGTGTCCTCCTCAAAAACATATTTTCTATCTGGAAATCAGCTACGCTGAACAAAATGATTATCTCAAAGTTTTGATTGGATGTGTTTAGGGGAATGATGGGGGGGCTATTTGCCCTTCAATCACTTTCGACTATTAAAAAGGGCACTAGCCCTTTGAATTTCCAATCGAATGAGCCTTTTTTGAAGTTTCTAAGACCACGCCTTCTACAAAAAACCTTATATGCCCCCAGGGCATAACTTAAAACCCTTGCCCTAAGGGTTGTGGGGGAATTTCCTCCTCAAAACATATATTCTATCTGGAAATCAACTACCCTAAACAAAATGGCTAGCTCAAAATTTTGATTGGATGTGTTTGGGGGAATGATGGGCGTGGGGGGGCTAGTTGCCCTCCAATCACTTTCTACTATTAAAAAAAAACACTAGCCCTTTGAATTTCAAATCGAATGATCCTTTTTGAAGTTTCTACGAAAACGTCTTCTATAAAAACCTTATATGCCCCCAGGGCATAACTTAAAACCCATGCCCTGAGGGTTGTGGGGGAGCGTCCTCCCCAAAAACATATTTTCTATCTGGAAATACATATTTTCTATCTGGAAACTACCCTGAACAAAATGGCTATCTCAAAATCTTGATTGGATGTGTTTGGGGGAATGATGGGCGTGGGAGGGGGGATAGTTGCCCTCCAATCACTTTTGACTATTAAAAAGGGCACTAGAACTTTCGATTTCCATTTGAATGAGCCCCCTTTGAAGTTTCTACGACGACCCCTTCCATATGAAGTGCCTCTGGAAAAAAAAACAAAAAACAATAGTAGTAAATCATTGGAGCCGTATGGCCTTTACTATTGGCAACGCTATAGCGTCGCCTCTGATGACGGTCACTGCATATGTGACCGAAATATCTGGTATTTTTTGTGAATTTCTATTACTGTTTGTGAAACATTGTCTAATAAAAGCATTTTTTCCAATTTGAACTTTTATTAATCGTCATGGAAAGGCAGTGTGGTCTCCGAAATTATTTAAGCCATCCAATAAGAACTTTGAGATAGCCATTTTGTCAAACAGTTCAAAGATAATATAACGAAAACTCCGGGTTGAAAAAAAAACAACGGCCCTGAAGAGGACTCGATAAACTTGAGAGAGGACTCATTTTATTGGAAATTTAAAGCTCTAATTCAGTTTTTGAGATTCAAAAGAGATCGGAGGGCAACTAGCCCCCCCCCCCTCCCATAGCCCTTTTTCTCCAAATACATCCGATAAAAATTTTGAGATAGCCATGTCGTTAAAATTAGTTCAAAAGTCAGACAACAAAAACTCAGGTGTAGACACAACCCCTAGGGCCCAGGGGCAGGCGTTGTAAGTATACCCTGGGGGCATATATGCCTTTCATGAAAGGGATGCTCGTATAAACTTCAGATGGAGCTCATTTGACTGGAAATTAAAAGTTTTAGTTCACTTTTTTAGAGTCAGAATAGATCCGAGGGCACCTAGCCCCCCCCTCCATCCACGCCCTTTTTTCCTCAACTCAAACCCATCCCAATAGAACTTTGGGATAGTCATTTTTTTTAAAAATAGTCGAAAGATCATATAACGAAAACTCCGGGGTCGAAACAACCCTCCAGGACCCGGAGAAAGGCGTTGTAGGTTATGCCCTGGGGGCATATAAAGGTCAGATAAGAATTTTTCTTATCTGACATTTGAACTATTTTTAATGAAATGGCTCTTAAAAAATTTTATCGGATGGGCTTGGGGAGAAACGGATGTGGGGGGGGGCTAGTTGCCCTCAGATAAATTTTTACTCTTAAAAATTTAACTATAACTATAAAATTCTAGTCAAATGAGCCCTTATTGTAGTTAATACAAGCGTCCCTTTCATAAGAACCATATATACCCCCAGGGCATAACTTATAACCCTTGCCCCTGAAGACTCTGGGGGGAGTGTCCTGCTCAAACATATAATTTCCAGAACTTTCAACTACGTTGAACAAAATGGCTATATCCAAATTTTGATTGGATGTGTTTGGGGAAATGGTGGACGTGGAAGGGGTGTAAGTTGCCTTATAATCATTTTCGACTATTTAAGAGGGCATTTAAGAATGAGCCCTTTCTGAAGTTTCTACGACAACGTTGTCATTACAAAACCTTATATGCCCCCAGGGCAAAACTTACAACCCTTGCGCTGAGGCCTGTGGGGGAGTTGTGATCCTCAAAGACCTAATTTCCAGAACTTAAAACTACGTTTAATAAAATGGCTATCTCAAAATTTTGATTGGATATGTTTGGGGAAAAGGTGGGCGTGAGAGGGGGGTTAGTTGCCCACCAATCACTTTCTACTATTAAAAAGGGCACTAGCCCTTTGAATTTTCAATCGGATGAGCATTATTTTGAATTTTCTACGACAACGCCTTCTATAAAAACCTTATATGCCCCCTAGGCATGACTTAAAACCCTTGCCCTGAGGATTGTGGGGGAGTGTCCTCCTCAAAAACATATTTTCTATCTGGAAATCAGCTACGCTGAACAAAATGGCTATCTCAAAGTTTTGATTGGATGTATCTGGGGGAATTTTGGGCATGGGGGGGGGGCTATTTGCCCTTCAATCACTTTCGACTATTAAAAAGGGCACTAACCCTTTGAATTTCCAATCGAATGAACCTTTTTTGAAGTTTCTATGACAAAGCTTTCTATAAAAACCTTATATGCCCCCAGGGCATAACTTAAAACCCTTACCCTGAGGTTTTGGGGGAGTGTCCTCCTCAAAAATATATTTTCTATCTGGATATCAACTACGCTGAACAAAATGGCTAGCTCAAAATTTTGATTGCATGTGTTTGGGGGAATGATGGGCGTGGGGGGCTAGTTGCCCTCCAATCATTTTCTACGATTAAAAAAAGCCACTAGCCCTTTGAATTTCCAATCGAATGAGCCCTTTTTGAAGTTTCTACGAAAACACCTTCTATAAAAACCTTATATGCCTCAAGGGCATAACTTATAACGCTTGCCCTGAAGGCTATGGGGGAGTTTCCTCCTCAAAACCATATTTTCTATCTGGAAATACATATTTTCTATCTGGAAACTACGCTGAACAAAATGGGTATCTCTAAATTTTGAGTGGATGTGTTTGGGGGAATGATGGGCGTGGGAGGGGGGCTAGTTGCCCTCCAATCACTTTTGACTATTAAAAAGGGTACTATAAATCTCAATTTCCAATCGAATGAGCCCCCTTTGAAGTTTCTACGACGACCCCTTCCATATGAAGTGCCTCTGGAAAAAAAAATAAACAATAGTAGTAAATCATTGGAGCCGTATGGCCTTTACTATTGGCAACGCTATAGCGTCGCCTCTGATGACGGTCACTGCATATGTGACCGAAATATCTGGTATTTTTTGTGAATTTCTATTACTGTTTGTGAAACACTGTCTATTTATAGGATTTTTTCCCTATTTGAACTTTTATTAATCGTCATGGAAAGGCAGTGTGGTCTCCGAAATTATTTAAGCCATCCTATAAGAACTTTGAGATAGCCATTTTGTAAAACAGTTCAAAGATAATATAACGAAAACTCCGGGTTGAAAAAAACCAACGGCCCGGGAGAGGACTCGATAAACTTGAGAGAGGACTCATTTGATTGGAAATTTAAAGCTCTAATTCAGTTTTTGAGATTCAAAAGAGATCGGAGGGCAACTAGCCCCCCCTCCCATAGCCCTTTTTCCCCAAATGTATCCGATAAAAATTTTGAGATAGCCATGTCGTTAAAATTAGTTCAGAAGTCAGACAACACAAACTCAGGTGTCGACACAACCCCCAGGGCCCGGGGGCAGGCGTTGTAAGTATACCCTGGGGACATATATGCTTCTTATGAAAGGGATGCTCGTATAAACTTCAGATGGAGCTCATTTGACTGGAAATTAAAAGTTTTAGTTCACTTTTTTAGAGTCAGAATAGATCCGAGGGCACCTAGCCCCCCCCCCCCATCCACGCCCTTTTTTCCTCAACTCAAACCCATCCCAAAAGAACTTTGGGATAGCCATTTTTTCAAATAGTTCAAAGATCATATAACGAAAACTCCGGGGTCGAAACAACCCTCCAGGACCCGGAGAAAGGCGTTGTAGGTTATGCCCTGGGGGCATATATAGCTCTTATGAAAGGGATTCTCGTATAAACTTCAGAGAGGGGTCGTATGGTCGGAAATTGAAAGTTCCAGTTTAGTTTTTGAGTCAAAATAGACTGAAGGGCGACTAGGCCCCCCACGCCCCTTTTCTCCCAAATGCATGCGATAAAAACTTTGAGATACCCATTTTGTTTAACATAGTTCAATGGTCAGTTAAAAAATCAGGTATCGACACAACACCCAAGTGCCCGGGGGCAGGCGTTGTAAGTTATGTCCTGGGGGCATATATGGTTTTTTATGAAAGGATGGTCTTATAAACTTCAGAGGGGGCTCATTTGACTGGACATTGAAAGTTCTAGTTCACTTTTTAAGAGTCAAAAGAGACACGATGGCATCTAGCCCTTCCCCCCATGCCATTTTCCCCCAACCCCATCCGGGCAAAATTTGGAGATTGCTATTTTGTTAAAAAAAAAGTGCAAAGGTCAGGTAAGAAAGACTCAGGTGTCAATACAACCCCCCAGGCCTGAAGGCAGGCGTTGTAAGTTATGTTCCAGTTCACTTCTTAAGAGTCAAAAGAGATCAAAAGGCAACTAGTCCCCCACGCCCTTTTTCCTTAAGCCCCTCCGATACAAATTTTGAGATAGCTATTTTTTTAAATAGTGCAAAGGCCAGTTATCAAAATCTGGTGTCGACACAACCCCCAGGGCCTGGGGGCAGGCGTTGTAAGTTATGTCCATGGGACACATATGGTTTTTATGAAAGGGATGGTCGTATAAACTTCAGAGGGCTCACTTAATTGGAAACTCACTTTTTAAGAGTTTAAGAAGTGAGTAAAGAAACTCACTTCTTGTTCACTTTTTAAGAATCAAAAGAGATCCGCGGGCAACTAGCCCATCCACTCCCTTTTGTCCCCAAGCTAAAATTTGAGATAGCCATTTTGTTAAAAATAGTTCAAAGGTCAGATAAAAAAAACTCCGGTGTTGAAGCAAAACCCCCAAGACCCGGGGGTAGGCGTTGTAAGTTATGCTCTGGGCCATATATGGTTCTTATGGAAAGGATGATTGCATAAACTTCGGTGATGACTCATTTCATTAGAAATTGAAAGTTCTAGTTCAGTTTTCAAGGGTCACAAGAGATCCAAGCGCCAATAGCCCTCTAGCCCTGTTTTCCCAAACCCATTCAATAAAAATTTTGAGATAGCCATTTTTTTAAACAGTTCAAAAATCAGATAACAAAAACTCTGGGGTCAACATAATCCCCCAGATCCCGGGGACAAGTTTTTTAATTTATGCCTCAGAGGCGTATAAGATTTTTATGTAAGAGGTGATCGGATGAAATTCGAAGGTGGCTCATTTGATTAAAAATTGAAAGTTTTAGTTCACTTTTTAAGAGTCAAAAGAGATCCGAGTGCAACTAGCCGCAGTAGGTTTTAGGCTTTTACAGTAAAAGAAGGAGGCAAAACCCAAACTCTTCTTCGCAGAGATTTTTGTTCGTTTCAAGCTGTATTTGCATATTCAATTTAAGTTTCATTCATTTTAAAATTTATTTACTCATTTATATTAGTAACTATTGTTTGTTTGTTTGTTAAGATTGTTTATTTAATTTCTGTTCGTTTTGGGTTTCATTTAGGCCTCAATAGCAAAATATTTTTGTTCGATTTGATTTGCCTATTCAACTTAAGCTTTGCCCATTTTGAGATTTATTTATTCATTAATATTAGTACCTATTGTATGTCTTTTTGCTATGATTGTTTATTTAATTTCCGTTGGTTTTGGGTTTCATTTATTCTTTAATAGCAATTTCTGGTTGTTTTAAGTTTGAGTTATTGTAGGTTTCTATTTCTTCTGATTTTGAAGTTTAATTAAATAAAAAAACACAAGTTTTTTAAGTAAAAGTAAGGAGCGACATTAAAACTTAAAACGAACAGAAATTATTCCGTATAATTATTGTTTATACCGGCCATTATTTAACAAAATTCTAACTTTAGCGTAAAGAGCAAGGTATTGAGGAGGGGGCGAACTTCCTCATATACGTAATATGAAGGGGTTTGCCCCCTCGTCAATACCTCGCTCTTTACGCTAAAGTTCGAATTTTGATCCAATTCTTTAAGAATGACCTCTGAATCATAAAGGCCGTTTAACTAGAATAAATAGCTCTTTTGAAAGTACTAAAAATGCTTTAGCGTAAAGAGCGAGGTAATGACGAGGGGACAAACCCCTCATATACGTAATAATTTATGTTCGTTTTATGTTTTAATGTTACTCCTTACTTTCAGTTGAAAAACTTGTTTTTTTAATTTAGTTTCTGATCGTTTTTTAAATAGTGCTGGGATATCCAGCGCCCCCTTAATGGAAATTATCTTCCCCCATGAAAAATTACTGCATGGAAAGATCCTCCCTAATAGCCCAATCCACCCGACCCCTCCACCAAACGTCAGTAAACGTCCACCCGAAAACGTCTGTATACTTACCAATAACCAATACTAGATGTAAACAATGGAATTTTTTATTCAACAGAAGTTAAGACCCCTAAATATCCCCCCACCCTTGAATATGATTTTAATATGTGTATAAATGCTTTCTCCAGAATTAGGTTAATGAATTCACAAAGGTGAGGGAAGAGATAAAAGACAAAGGATCCGTTTTGGGTGTGAAATATTGCTATGACAATTCAGTTTATTGATGTGAAGAAGTCTTTTATCAGACCTATTTCACGTGAGCATGACAAAGGCATGATTTTCACAAAATTTGAATAAAATAATTGAGAGCTTTTAGCGGAATAGTACTACTAGTCTACTACTATGTCAACATGCAAGATCTTGCACTTTTATGTTTATTTGATTTTTATATAGTTCTTTCGAACTATAGGCTACTCGGCTAGCGGTCTTAGGCATGCAGGACTTCTAATCTTGTCTTTCGGGGAAGGTGTTCCAGTCTTGGTACCGCTAATTATTTGGTTTGGGAAGTCGATCATTAGTACGGGTCTGTAAGCTCAGCCAGAGTCGACCCTGCTCCAAATGAGTACCTGGAGAAACCGGGGGGGGGGCCATGGGAACCATCAGATGATTTGCCTCCAACCACGCATAGCACTCCCGGACGATTCCTCCCCGTAAATAATCCTCTGACCCCCTCCCTCACGAAACGGGCTGCGTCCACCCCTGGCTACGAAGTTCCGTTTTTTTCTATGAGAATAGAGTCGTGCTCACCATTTTAAGCTGCATCCAGACCTAACATATTAGGGGTCACAATATAACAATAAAAGTCATCATCCTATATACTCTATAAGTGAACATTTAAGGTCTGAATATCAGGCTTTTCATGAATTCTAATGTCTAAAAAAAAACTCTGTGATAAGAAGCAGCATATTCCCGCCATAGTATAAGGCTCCAACAGACATAAATATTCCAAAAATTAGTATGACACGTCTTTTCCTACAATTTTCTTTATTTTTAAAGATATTCCTGTATTTTAACACAGTGGCTTCAATTCACGAAAATCTAGAGGGCGGCAAAATGTATTTTTCGAAGTCCAGGGGGGTGCAGATTAGTCGTGAAAGGTTTTTTCAATGAAAATCCAAAATGGTATTTCTGATATATAGGGGAGCAAAAAAATTTTTTAGGGCACACGTAGGCCTACTTCGCCGCCACCCCCAACTGATGCCATTGTTTAATTTTTTTTGATGAGTTTAAGCCCTCTACCCTCCCAAAGTAAAATTTGTGTGCGCAATAAGTCTACTGCTATCACGATATTTTTCCTCTTTGCTGTTTCTCATTCCTTTGTTTATATTTTTCTCTTTTAGATTTTTCTTGACTTGAGTCGAACTCCGAACGTTGTTTTCTTTTAACATACTGAACATGATCAAATTCCTCCACGCATATAACGTATATGCTTTTTTTTATTCTAAAAGAACTTGATCTAATTAGCTTGTATTAGTTGCTATAACAATCACTCTTAAGCGTCCAAAGTAATTGATACGCACGGGTTGTATTTCATTTGGTTTATTATGTTACATTTTTGTTTTCGTTATATCAACCTGGTTTACAACGCTAGAGAATTGGTTTTACAATCCATACTGGTAATTTTCTGCACTCAGTTTTAACACATCCACCTACCAGCTTTGCAGTTTGTATACCTTCTTAGCATACCATGAATTTTTTCCACACTAGCAGAATTTTTAATAGAAAGTAGATCTCTAAATTCTACGAAAAATTAAGGTCGAAAAAAATGGGACATTTCACATTATCTAAAATTGCAGACAGATTGAATATCGTACCCCCCTTCCCAGTCATATTTGGACAAAAAGTTTGTGTATTTAAATACAGGAATGTCAAGTCGAATATTTTCATCTTTTCTTTACAAATTTTTCGAACATCCCGAATTTATGATGGATCAGAAGCCAAAAATTTAGTAAATGAAAAGAAAGCACTGTTTAGGTACGATTCTTGCTGGAAAGACTGGAAATCCCATGGAAGGAGGGGGATAAACTTGAAAATATCAAGAAAGTAGCTGAATTATATGAACATTGCTAGAAATTATAGGGACAATCGTAAGAAGTTAGAGATTTTAGAGATAACAGGAACAAAGGTACTTTGCTTACGTATCCTATACAGGGGTTGATAAATTGAATCTGCTACTAAATACTTAGTTCTTTTCCATTTCAGTACAACTTTAGGTACTTTCCCATTATATGGGCACCTACAAGGAAACCAGTCAAAAAAAACCGTTTTGACGGGTTAATTCAATAGACGGCTTCAGAGTAATACAATCAATAGCGTGGTTTTCATTGCGTATACGATATTTAAACTGTTGTTTTTTGGGGTTTAGAGGGGTGGGGTTAAGGTACCTAGGTTAGGTTACGTATTTAATATAGCCTATGCAATACTTTACCCCTCCCCCCTAATGTGCAAACATGTAGCCCAAATTTGTTTATAAACTATTATATATTCATCCTATTTTATTTTATTTCATTAGCATTACCCAAACTTGACTTTTTAGAAGTGCCCATATAATGGGAAAGTACCCAACTTTATGTATTTCCTCTTGGTTTATTGATTTGAATTGTTCAAATCAAATTCGCAAACAAATATTAACATTAGTAGAATTGCAAATCAAATCAGCCATGTCGACTACGAACAATTTTCGCATATTTCATAGATTTTTGAAAAAGTGTCTTTTATAAGAATCTTGAAAATTGGTTCTATAGCGATTCCTGAGAAACCATTGAAATGAAGTTACTTAGTTTTGATAGAAAACTGTGATGAAAACACAATGTATACCAACGCAAGCTCTTCAATAGCCTTACATTCTACAATGTTTCCCTCAATTTGGAACATTTTCAATATAATTCACCAAATTTTGTTATCGAATCCCTGCTTAAGTAGCAAAGACTCTGAGACATGGATATCCTCATTAAGATCCTCTTCCCAAAAAGAAAATGACAGAAAGTGTCCGCAAGGCACAGAAATGTCCTGCTTCTCTTTTGACTTGATAACTTATACATACAATTTTAAATTTTAATTTGATACAATTTTAAACACTGTCATCAGGGCAGGACCATGAACAAGATATATATTTGGAGGGTAGTTAAGTTGTTTTTCAGAGGGATGGGGATGACAGGTTATTGTCAAAGAAGGTGTTTTATCTATTATATAACCGGAAAGTCCATGTTTTTAATATAATTTCATACTTTTAGGGGAGGGGTAGATACAGCGGCCTCTCCAAGGACCTCAAAAGATTGAGTCGTTCTCAATCTCTAAGAAATATATATATATATATATATATATATATATATATATATATATATATATATATATATATATATATATATATATATATATATATATATATATATATATATATATATATATATATATATATATATATATATATATATATAAACAATGCTAAAAGCGACAGAGATCAAGCTTTTCCCCAAAATTGCTATCTACACAGCTGTGTAATTGTCGCTTTATAATCACACTTAAATATCTTTTCACCTAGGTATCACATACCCTAACCTAACCTTTATTATTTTAAATGACTTGCTATCCAATTGTACTCTTTGCTTAATAAATACCGCGTCATCAGCGAACTGAGGAACTACCCTAATTATGAAGTTGCAATTTTAATGACCTATTTCTAACAATAGTCTTATTCAGAATAAGCACAAAATAGTAATGATTACGATACCATTATGCAGTTTTCAAAGTTGGGCGTTAATTGCTTACATTTCCGCCACTAAGGTCCTTTGTCTGGAGGCACCAGTGTGAAAAAACTTGTCGTTTCTAACCTAAATATCAAGATGCCTTCAAGCTGTACCCATCTCGTTTGTAGCATTAAATTAGGAGCCCACTTGATTTTTCCCCATTTTTGATACACTTCCTTTTTTTGATAAACTCAAAGCCACTATATCCATTTTATTTGATTCTGTCCAATCCGTATCAAATAAAGTTGTAGTAATTGTAACATAAGTTCCCGGCTCATACCTCAGTCCAACATAGTTAAAAAAAAATTGTTTTTTTTTGGGGGGGGGGGCTTCAAAATGAGCATAAATGGGAAGCTGAGTTGAGAACCCGAGTCCTATGTTTTGCAACAAATTTCCTCGAAAGACTACAGGATGGATATTTAAAGTTTCTATACATCATATGGGTAGAATTTGTTAAAGATGTTAGTAGCGTGTAATTGGCCATTTGACAAATGGCTATTTAAAACAAAATTCTCCCCATAGTTTTAAAAGAAAACATGGGCAACCCTAAAATGGAGGGGGAATTCCAACGTTTGCCTTCTTCCCTGTCCGAGCGGCAAAAAAATATGCAAAAAGTAAATACATATTTTCGGACATTGAAAATGTAGAGCCTACAAGCATTTGCCGCATTAACCATAAAATTCGTAAGGGTACCGCATATGTACTTTTTTTTCTAAACAGAATGTGAATAGAAAATAACAACCACGGCTGCCAACCAAACAATATTTATGTTAAATTAACATATTTCCAGTGGCGACGTTCAGGGTGGAAAGGGGGGGGGGGGCATCTACCCCTCCAATAATTTTGAAAAAAAGCTATAACTTATTAAGTGGCTTTAAAACTGTTGCTTGTTTTAAGTGTCAAATTTGCTGCTTACTTTGAGCAGCTAATTTTTTTAATTACTCCATGCTCGTTTTCAACATAATGAAAATGAGAAAAACAGTGGTCCACTAAACTTCATAATATGTTCCCCATTAATAGTTTCCCAAATATTCTGCCTTTAAAACCTTATCATCAAGTAAAAATGTGAGCCTAGTTAATGGCAAAATTGAAAAATGCTCTATTCTTCCTGTTTCTCTCATTTGCTCAGGTCAAATTTTCCCCTGGTATTTAAGTGCATTTACTTTCTAAAATCTATCAGTTCAAGATTAGATTCCCTACTTTTAAAACTTTCAAAAGTTGAAATGAATACACCTTCTACATCTGCAAATAGGACAGAAAGGGAATCATTGAAGATTAAGAAGGTAGATATACAGAGAATATAATCTTCTGGATAAAAAAGAAGTGCTTGAAAAAGAAAATTCATTCAAGAAGACATACTGTTTCTATAATGTTTAATTACAAAAACTTTTTCCACAAAACAAGTTTTTCAAAAAAATAGTAAAGAACTCCGTTAAACCAACAATGAACAAAAATAGAATCAAATAATCTACCAAGCATACAACTACCACAAATCAGTATCAATAAATAAATGAAACCCAACAAACAGAAACTAAAATAAATAACAGAGTCAAACTCAAAACGAGCAGAAACTAACATGAGTAGAGTTCTAAATCCCTATGCTTTCTAAAAGTCAGAATATAATTTATACTTTACTGAAATTCAAATGAATTTACTGAAAAAATATGCATTGTCAGTTTAATATACATATGGTGATATTTATTATTTAAAATCTTAATTAATTTTTGATTTCTTAAAGTTATAAAAATGAAAATATTCAAAATATTTTTTCAGTTAAGTTCAAATTACAGTCTTGCTTTTAGAAAGCATAGGGGTTTAGAACCCTACTCATATTAATTTCTGCTCGTTTTGAGTTTGACTCTTATATGCCCCCAGCGTATAACTTACAGCCCTAGCCTTTAGGGCTGTGGGGGGGGGGGAATTGTCATCCTCAAAGACCTTATTTCCGGAACTTTCAACTACGTTGAACAAAATGGCTGTCTAAAAATTTTGATTGGACGTGTTTGGGGAAATGGTGGTTATCAGAGGGGGTTAGTAAACTTCCAATAACTTTCGACTTTTAAAAAGGGTACTAGCCCTTTGAATTTCCAATTGAATGAGCCCTTTTTGAAGTTTCTACGACAACGCTATCTGTAAAACCTTATATTCCCCCAGAGCATAACTTACAATCCTTGCCCTGAAAAGTACAGCCAGTTTGTCAATAGAAGGCTATCTTATACTCGTGACATTACCACGTAGTTTATGGTTTTTGTCAGTGAGAATGAAAAAACAGGAATTTTCTCACTTGAAAAAGCAGTAATTTTCTAACTTTGATTTTTGTTTCTTGGACGTTTATGTGTGTTGGTCAATTTATTTGATGTTTTTTCATGGATGTAAACAGTAATTCCTGTCTGTTTTATGGTTTTTGTCAGTGAGAATGAAAAAACAGGAACTTTCTCACATTTATGGATGTTAACAGCAATTCATGTCTGTTTTATGGTTTTTGTCAGTGAGAATGAAAAAACAGGAACTTTCTCACTTTAATGGATGTCAACATCAATTTATGTCTGTTTTATGGTTTTTGTCAGTGATAATGGAAAAACAGGAACTTTCTCACTTTGATGGTTGTTTTCTTGGATGGTTATGTGTGTTGGTCAATTTATTTTATGATTTTCATGGATGCCAAGATTAATTTACGTCTGTTTTATGGTTTTTGTCAGTGAGATTAAAAAAACAGGAACCTCCTCACTTTAATGGATGTCAACAGAATTTCATGTGTGTTGTATGGTTTTGTCAGTTAGAATAGAAAAAACAGTAACTTTATCACTTTTATGGTTTTTTTCTTGGAGGGTTATGTGTGTTGGTCTCTTTATTTGATATGTTTCATGGATATGAAGATCAATTCATGTCTGTTTTATGGTTTTGTCAGTGAGAATGAAAAAACAGGAACTTTCTCACTTTGATGGATGTCAACACTCACCTCTGCTGCCACCTACAACTTTTTTACATAATTTATTCAAGTATTATCGATCTGTTGTTGTTTGGCCACGTGTAATGACACGAGGGGTGATTTACATAATCGCTAGGGGCAATGTATTGATCTAGGACTCGAGGGGGAAGTGAATTTCCGAGAACTTGATTTACATAATCGGTGGGGGAGAATGTATTGATTTACGAAAGGGGAATTAAGAAACAAACATGGCTTCTTAGTTGTTTGGCTAACCTAACCTGAGAAATTGATTGCGTAATCGGCGGGGAATTATTGATTCACGAAAGGGGAATTAAGAAACAAACATGGCTTCTTTGTTGTTTGGCTAACCTAACCTGGGAAATTGATTTACATAATCTGATGGGGAATTATTGATTCACGAAAGGGGAATTAAGAAACAAACATGGCTTCTTTGATCTTTAGGCTAACCTAACCTGATAACTTGATTTACATAATCGGCGGGGAATTATTGATTCACGAAAGGGGAATTAAGAAACATTATGGCTTCTTTGATCTTTAGGCTAACCTAACCTGAGAAATTGATTTTCATAATCGGTGGGGAATTATTGATTCACGAAAGGGGAATTAAGAAACATTATGGCTTCTTTAATCTGAGGTCTGAGCGATAAACGTTCTTTAGGTCAGAGAGAAAAATTAATATTCTATTTTTAAATAGGGCTTCATTGATCTTTAGTGTCAGAAATTAGAAATGACATCACTTGTTATCTTGGAATTATGTGGGAGTCTAAAGAGATAGAAATTCTATTTTTAAATACGGCTTCACTGAGCTTTAAGTCGGAGAGATAAATTGATATTCTAACGAAACCTTAATAGTGTAGCTAGGAACATTTATGAGATGAAGAGATTAACGTAGGAAAGGGTTTCCTAGAAATTTGAAATGTGAAAGCACAGAGATGCCAAAAACAAAAGGAAGAAGCTGAGATTACGTTTAGGGATTATTTGGGTGAAACGGTTTTAGACATTTTAGGGAATTATTTCGGCGAAACAGTTAGAGACATTTTAAAAGATGATTTTAGAAAAGGTTTTAGAAGAGGTTTTGAGTGTGGTCGTTATAGTAAACAAGTTCTATTTGAACAGTGTCGTGAGGTCCTCTACCCCAACCCCAAAGGGCCCCGATCGCCCTACCCCCACCCCCAAGGGCGTCGATGCCCCCACCCCCACCCCGAAGGAAGCCCCCAGCCCCCAAAGGTCCCCCGGGCTCCCAAAGGATTCTCGGTACTCCTTCCCCCCATTTTTTTAAATAATTTTGAATTTTTTAACATGATATTTTTTTAACTTTTTTACGTATCTTAAAATGACATGAAATATGCTTACGGCTCTACCAATCGTACTCTCTGCTTGTTCATAGGCACGACGCGGCTTTCCCATTGGTACTCTATGGCAAGTTATCGACACTACCTAGTTTAATGCGTGCATTAAATCAGTATTTTTTACGCAGTGGAAGGATAAACACACAATTCATATCTGTAAAAAGTGAAGATGAATTATTCGACGAAAATATGTGCACATGATAAAATCATCGTCGTGTTGAATGCTGACAAGGAGAAGGAGAAATACCTGAACTATGAAACGAGTGCAAGTGGTAACACTATTGGAAATGTATGAATGCATTGTCATGACAGCGAGAAGTTATAATCCTTTGGAATACCCAAGAATTTCCATCATGCAAACGGTGGACATGCGAGAGTAACATTACCAGAGAAAGTAGTACTCAAAGAGAATGCCAACATAAAAATAATAGTTGATGAAGAGGGACAACTTCTAGCTAATGGTTCTGGTAGCATGTTAGCCGTTGATAGATCTAATCGATATCTTTCCGGTGTTAGCATTCGAATGAAAGCAAAGGGAAAAAGAAGGCATGCATACAGCTGCACCAACATCATAAATCATATCTTGTCAATGTGTCAAAACTGCTATCTATGTAAAAATAATGTGACAATAGACAGTGAAATCGTAGGCAGAATGAAAAGGACATTAGCAGACAATATCATCAATGAATATAAAGACGAATTGACGGACAGTGAAGCGCAAGGGTACTAATAATGTATAATAATGTATTTAACGTATTTTTATATTAATATTCTACATGTCATTGTTTCATTAAAAATATCTTATGCATTATTTTGTTAAGTGTTCATTATTTTTAGGGTATGCTAGAACGTCAAACGTTCAGAATATCTTTTAAAAGGGTCAGAGATGTAAGAAAAAGAATTTTTAGAGATAAAGATACTACTAGCAGGCTCAATTTTACATAGATGATAGAAAAGTTCATGATCTCTTCTGAATTTTACCAAAGAACAGAATTCAGTTCTAATTTCTCCAGAGAAAACAAAAATCTTCCACTTCAGTTCTTTATTTCACAAAGACATGAAGAAATTTAAAGTTCAATTCTAAATTTTTCGGTGGAAGATAGAAAAAGTAATACCATACTTATGAATGTTTTCACGGAAGATAAAAAGTTCTAGTCCAATTTAAAATTTTCTCAATGAAGTGAAGAAAAAGTTCAATTTCTCTACTGAATTTTACCAAAGAACACATTTCAATTCTAATTTCTCCAGATAAAACAAAAATCTTCCAATTAAGTTATTTATTTCACAAAAACATAAAGAAATCCAAATTTCAATTCTAACTTGTTCGGTGTGAGATAGAAAAAGTAATACCACACTTGTGAATATTTTCCCGGAAGATAAAAAGTTCTAGTTCAATTTAAAATTTTCTCAACGAAGTGAAGAAAAGTTCAAGTTCTCTTCTGAATTTTACAAAAGAACACACTTCAATTCTAATTTCTCCAGAGAAAATAAAAATCTTCCACTTCAGTTCTTTATTTCACAAAGAAATAAATAAATTTAAGGTTCAATTATTAATTTTTCGGTTGAAGATAGAAAAATTAATACCATAGTTTTCAATATTTTACCGTAAGATAAACAGTTCTAGTTCAATTTAAAATTTTCTCAAAGATGAGAAGAAAATTTCAAGTTCTCTACTGAATTTTAAAAAAGAACACAATTAAATTCTAATTTCTCCAGAGAAAATAAAAATCTTCCACTTAAGTTCTTTATTTCACAAAGACATAAAGAAATTTAAAGTTCAATTCTAATTTTTCGGTGGAAGATAGAAAAAGTAATACCATACTTGTGAATATTTTCACGAAGATACTTGTGAATATTTTCACGGAAGATAAAAAGTTCTAGTTCAATTCAAAATTTTCTCAATGATGTGAAGAAAAGTTCGAGTTCTCTACTGAATTTTACAATAGAGCATATTCATTTTTAATTTCTCCAGAGAAAATAAAAATCTTCCACTTAAATTCATTATTTCACAAAGACATAAAGAAATTTAAAGTTCAATTCTAAATTTTTCTGTGAAAAAAAGAAAAAGAAATACCATAAGTGTGAATATTTTCACGGAAGATAAAAAGTTGTAGTTCAATTTAAAATTTTCTTAACGAAGTCAAGGAAAGTTCAAGTTCTCTTCTGAATTTTCTCAATGAAAAAGAAATTAGTCATTGATCATTTCTATTTTTCCAAATAATATAAAAATTTTCCACTTTAGTTCAGATCTGTCTCGAAGAGATGAAAAATTTAAAATACTGTTCCAAATTTTTCACAGAAGATAAAAAAGTTCAAGTTCTGTTCGGAATTTTACCAAAGAACACAATTCAATTCTAATTTCTCCAGAGAAAACAAAAATCTTCCACTTCAGTTCTTTATTTCACAAAGACATAAAAAAATTTAGAGTTCAATTCTAAATTTTTCGGTGGAAGATAGAAAAAGTAATACCATACTTGTGCATATTTTCACGGAAGATAAAAAGTTCTAGTTCAATTTTAAATTTTCTCAACGAAGTGAAGAAAAGTTCAAGTTCTCTACTGAATTTTACCAAAGAACACAATTCAATTCTAATTTATCCAGAGAAAATAAAAATCTTCCACTTCAGTTCTTTATTTCACAAAGACATAAAGAGATTTAAAGTTCAATTCTAAATTTTTCGGTGGAAGATAGAAAAAGTAATACCATACTTGTGAATAATATCACGGAAGATAAAAAGTTCTAGTTCAATTTAAAATTTTCTCAACGAAGTGAAGAAAAGTTCAAGTTCTCTACTGAATTTTACCAAAGAACACAATTCAATTCTAATTTCTCCAGAGAAAACAAAAATCTTCCACTTAAGTTCTTCATTTTACAAAGACATAAAGAAATTTAGAGTTCAATTCTAAATTTTTCGGTAGAAGATAGAAAAAGTAATACCATACTTGTGAATATTTTCCCAGAAGATAAAAAGTTCTAGTTCAATTAAAAATTTTATCAACGAAGTGAAGAATAATTCAAGTTCTCTTTTGAATTTTACCAAAGAACACAATTCAATTCTAAGTTCACCAGAGAAAATAAAAATCTTCCACTTAAGTTCTTTATTTCACAAAGAAATAAATAAATTTAAAGTTCAATTCTAAATTTTTCGGTGTAATATAGAAAAATTAATACCATACTTGTGAATATTTTCCCGAAGAGATGAAAAATTTAAAATACTGTTCCAAATTTTTCACAGAAGATAAAAAAGTTCAAGTTCTCTTCTTAATTTTAACAACGAACAAAATTAAATTCTAATGTCTCCAGTTAAAACAAAAATCTTCCAATTCAGTTCCTTATTTCAAAAAAACATAAAGAAATTTAGAGTTCAATTCCAAATTTTTCGGTGGAAGATAGAAAAAGTAATAACATTCTTGTGAATATTGTCCGGGAAGAGTAAAATTTCAAGCTCAATTTTAAATTTTATCAACAAAGTGAAAAAAAATACAAGTTCTCTTCTGAATTTTACCAAAGAACACAATACAAATCTAATTTCACCAGAGAAAATCAAAATCTTCCACTTAAGTTCTTTATTTCACAAAAACATAAAGAAGTTTAAAGTTCAATGCTAAATTTTTCGGTGGAAACAAGAAAAAGTAATACCATACTTGTGAATATTTTCCCGGAAGATAAAAAGTTCTAGTTCAATTTAAAATTTTCTCAACGAAGTAAAGAAAAATTCAAGTTCTCTTCTGAATTTTACCAAAGAACACAATTCAATTCTAATTTCACCAGAGAAAATAAAAATTTTCCACTTCAGTTCTATATTTCACAAAGACATTAAGAAATTTAAAGTTCAATTCTAAATTTTTCGGTGGAAGATAGAAAAAGTAATACCATACATGTGAATATTTTCTCGAAGAGATGAAAAATTTAAAATACTGTTCCAAATTTTTCACAGAAGATAAAAAAGTTCAAGTTCTCTTCGGAATTTTACCAAAGAACACAATTCAATTCTAATTTCTCCAGAGAAAATAAAAATCTTCCACTTAAGTTCTTTATTTCACAAGGACATAAAGAAATTTAAAGTTCAATTCTAAATTTTTCGGTGGAAGATAGAAAAAGTAATAGCATACTTGTGAATATTTTCCCGGAAGATAAAAAGTTCTAGTCCAAAATTACAATTTTCTCAACGAAGTGAAGAAAAGTTCAAGTTCTCTTCTGAATTTTACTAAAGAACACAATTCAATTCTAATTTCACCAGAGAAAATAAAAATCTTCCACTTCAGTTCTTTATTTCACAAGGACATAAAGAAATTTTAAGTTCAATTCTAAATTTTTCGGTTGAAAATAGAAAAAGTAATACCATATTTGTGAATATTTTCACGGAAGATAAAAAGTTCTAGTTCAATTTAAACTTTTCTCAACGAAGTGAAGAAAAGTTCAAGCTCTCTTCTGAACTTTACCAAAGAACACACTTCAATTCTAATTTCTCCAGAGAAAATAAAAATCTTCCACTTCAGTTTTAAGTTCCACAATGAAATAAAGAAATTTAAAGTTCTATTCTAAATTTTTAGATGAAAGATAGAAAAAGCAATACTATGATTGTGATTATTTTCCATGAGGATCAAAAGTTTCACTTTATTTATAATTTTTCTTAAATTCAGTTCTGATTTTTGTCAAAGAGATGAAAAATTTAAAGTTCTGTTCCAAATTTTTCATAAAAGATAGAAAAAGTTATACATTGATGGTGAATATTCAACATGAAGATAAGGAACTCCACTTTAATTCAGAGCTTTCTCGAAGAAGTGCAAAATGTTCAAGTTCTCTTCTGAATTTTCTTAAAGAAGAGAAAAAGTTAGCTCAATTCTGAATTTTAGCAATGAAAATGAAAAAACCTTCCACTTCAGTTCATAATTTCTCAAAGACATGAAAAATTTAAAGTTCAGTTCTAAATTTTTCTGTAGAAGATAGGAAAAGTTATACTATGATTGTGATTATTTTCCAGTGAAGATAAAAAGTTTCACTTTAATTCTAATTTTCCTAAATTCAGTTCCGATTTTTTGCAAAGAGATGAAAAATTTTAAGTTCTGTTCCAAATTTTTCATAGAAGATAGAAAAAGTTATACATTGATTTTGAATCTTCGACATGAAGATAAGGAGCATCACTTTAATTCTGAGTTTTCTCGAAGAAGTGCAAAATGTTCAAGTTCTCTTCTGAATTTTCTTAAAAAAGAGAAAAAAGTTAGCTCAATTCTGAATTTTACCAATGGAAATGCAAAAAGTTTCCACTTCAGTTCTTAATTTCTCAAAGACATACAAAATTCAAAGTTCTCTTCTAATTTTTCCAAGAAAATAAAAAGGTTCCACTTCAGTTCTGGTTTTTTCTCAAAGAGATGAAAAATTTAAAGTTCTATTCTAATTTTAAATTAAATTTTAACTTCTTTGTCTTATGGATTTACCCCTCAAATTTTTAAATTAGAAAATGAATGACTCGTTCTATTATTAAAGACAATCGTTCAAACTCCTTCATCTAACCTCCAAAACACTAGGTTAGGTTAGGTATAAATAAATATTAATAAATAAATAGAAACATTTCTAAATGTTTAAGTTAGGTTATGTTAGGTTAACTTATCATGAGCGCTCATGATAAGTTAACCTAACCTTTTCTGGCGAGTATGGTTAGGTTAGGTTAGGCTAGATTAAGTTAGGTTAGAATAGGTTAGGTTAAGTTAGGTTAGGTTAGCCTACGTACGCTTCACGTAGGTTAGCTTAGGTTAGGTGAGAGACAGGCAAAAAGTTAGGTGTATGATTAGGTTAGGTTAGATTAAGTTAGGTAAGGTTAAGTTAGGTTAGGCTAGGTTAGCCTACGTACGCGCGCGTACGTAGGCTGACCTAGCCTAACCTAACTTAACCTAACCTAACCTTTCATGAACATTTTGCACTTCTTCGAGAAAGCTCTGAATTAAAGTGGAGTTCCTTATCTTCATGTTGAATATTCACAATCAATGTATAACTTTTTCTATCTTCTATGAAAAATTTGGAACAGAACTTTAAATTTTTCATCTCTTTGAGAAAAATCAGAACTGAATTTAAGAAAAATTATAAATAAAGTGAAACTTTTGATCGTCATGGAAAATAATCACAATCATAGTATTACTTTTTCTATCTTTCATCTAAAAATTTAGAATAGAACTTAAAATTTCTTTATTTCATTGTGGAACTTAAAACTGAAGTGGAAGATTTTTATTTTCTCTGGAGAAATTAGAATTGAAGTGTGTTCTTTGGTAAAGTTCAGAAGCGAACTTGAACTTTTCTTTACTTCGATGAGAAAATTGTAATTTGAACTACAACTTTTTATATTCCGGGAAAATATTCACAAGTATGGTATTACTTTTTCTATCTTCCACGGAAAAATTTAGAATTGAACTTTAAATTTCTTTATGTCCTTGTGAAGTAAAGAGCTGAAGTGGAAGATTTTAATTTTCTCTGGTGAAATTAGAATTGAATTGTGTTCTTTAGTAAAATTCAGAAGAGAACTTGAACTTTTCTTCACTTCGTTGAGAAAATTGTAAATTGGACTAGAACTTTTTATCTTCCGGGAAAATATTCACAAGTATGCTATTACTTTTTCTATCTTCCACCGAAAAATTTAGAATTGAACTTTAAATTTCTTTATGTCTTTGTGAAATAAAGAACTTAAGTGGAAGATTTTTATTTTCTCTGGTGAAAATAGAATTGAAATGTGTACTTTGTTAAAATTCCGACGAGAACATGAACTTTTTTATCTTCTGTGAAAAATTTGGAACAGTATTTTAAATTTTTCATCTCTTCGAGAAAATATTCACAGGTATGGTATTACTTTTTGTATCTTCCACCGAAAAATTTAGAATTGAACTTTAAATTTCTTTATTTCTTTTTGAAATATAGAACTGAAGTGGAAGATTTTTATTTTCTCTGGTGAAATTAGAATTGAATTGTGTTCTTTGGTAAAATTCAGAAGAGAACTTGAATTTTTCTTTACTTCGTTGAGAAAATTTTAAATTGAACTAGAACTTTTTATCTTCCGAGAAAATATTCACAAGTGTGGTATTACTTTTTTTTTGTTTCCACCGAAAAATTTAGAATTGAACTTTAAATTTCTTTATGTCTTTTGTGAAATAAAGAAATTAAGTGGAAGATTTTGATTTTCTCTGGTGAAATTAGAATTGAATTGTGTTTTTGGTAAAATTTATAAGAGAACTTTAAGTTTTCTTCACTTCGTTGTGAAAACTGTTAATTGAGCTACAAATTTTTATCTTCTGAGAAAATAAGCTCAAGTATTTTATTACTTTTCTATCTTCCACCGAAAAATTTAGAATTGTACTCTAAATTTCTTTATGTCTTTGTGAAATAAAGAACTGAAGTGGAAGATTTTTGTTTTCTCAGGAGAAATTAGAATTGAATTATGTTCTTTGGTAAAATTCCGAAGAGAACTTGAACTTTTTTATCTTCTTCGAAAAATTTGGAACAGTATTATAAATTTTTCATCTCTTCGAGAAAATAGTCACTAGTATGGTATTACTTTTTGTATCTTCCACCGAAAAATTTAGAATTGAACTTTAAATTTCTTTATGTCTTTGTGAAATAAAGAACTTAAGTGGAAGATTTTTATTTTCTCTGGTGAAATTAGAATTGAATTGTGTTCTTTGGTAAAATTCAGAAGAGAACTTGAATTATTCTTCACTTTGTTTATAAAATTTTTAATTGAACTAGAAATTTTTACCTTCCGGGAAAATATTCACAAGTATGGTATTACTTTTTCTATCTTCCATCGAAAAATTTAGAATTGAACTCTAAATTTCTTTATCTCTTTGTAAAATAAAGAACTTAAGTGGAAGATTTTCGTTTTTTCTGGAGAAATTAGAATTGAATTGTGTTCTTTGGTAAAATTCAGTAGAGAACTTGAACTTTTCTTCACTTCGTTGAGAAAATTTTAAATTGAACTAGAACTTTTTATCTTCCGTGAAAATATTCACAAGTATGGTATTACTTTTTCTATCTTCCACCGAAAAATTTAGAATTGAAATTTAAATTTCTTTATGTATTTGTTAAATAAAGAACTGAAGTGGAAGATATTTATTTTCTCTGGTGAAATTAGAATTGAATTGTGTTCTTTGGTAAAATCCAGAAGAGAACTTGAATTCTTCTTCACTTCGTTGATAAAATTTTAAATTGAACTAGAACTTTTTATCTTCCGAGAAAATATTCACAAGTATGGTATTACTTTTTCTATCTTCCACCGAAAAATTTAGAATTGAACTTTAAATTTCTTTATATCTTTGTAAAATAAAGAACTTAAGTGGACGATTTTTATTTTCTCTGGAGAAATTAAAATTGAATTGTGTTCTTTGGTAAAATTCGGAAGAGAACTTGAAATTTTCTTCACTTCGTTGAGAAAATTGAAAATTGAACTAGAACTTTTTATCTTCCGGGAAAATATTCACAACTATGGTATTACTTTTTCTATCTTCCAACGAAAAATTTAGAATTGAACTTTAATTTCTTTATGTCTTTGTGAAATAAAGAATTGAAGTGGAAGATGTTTATTTTCTCTGGTGAAATTAGAATTGAATTGTGTTCTTTGGTAAAATTCCGAAGAGAACTTGAACTTTTCTTCAATTCGTTGAGAAAATTTTAAATTGAACCAGAACTTTTATCTTCCGGGAAAATATTCACAAGTATGTTATTAATATTTATATCTTCCACTGAAAAATTTAGAATTGAACTTTAAATTTCTTTATGTCTTTGTGAAATAAAGAACTGAAGTGGAAGATTTTTGTTTTCTCCGGAGAAATTAGAATTGAATTATGTTCTTTGGTAAAATTCCGAAGAGAACTTGAACTTTTTTATCTTCTTCGAAAAATTTGGAACAGTATTATAAATTTTTCATCTCTTCGAGAAAATAGTCACTAGTATGGTATTACTTTTTCTATCTTCCACCGAAAAATTTAGAATTGAACTTTAAATTTCTTTATGTCTTTGTGAAATAAAGACCTTAAGTGGAAGATTTTTATTTTCTCTGGTGAAATTAGAATTGAATTGTGTTCTTTGGTAAAATTCAGAAGAGAACTTGAATTCTTTTTCACTTCGTTGAGAAAATTTTTCATTGAACTATAATTTTTTATCTTCCGGGAAAATATTCAAAAGTATGGTACTACTTTTTCTATCTTCCACCGAAAAATTTTGAATTAAACTCTAAATTTCTTTATGTATTTGTAAAATGAAGAACTTAAGTGGACGATTTTGGTTTTCTCTGGAGAAATTAGAATTGAATTGTGCTCTTTGGTAAAATTCAGTAGAGAACTTGAACTTTTCTTCACTTCGTTGAGAATATTTTAAATTGAACTAGAACTTTTTATCTTCCGTGATAATATTCACAAGTATGGTATTACTTTTTCTATCTTCCACCGAAAAATTTAGAATTGAACTTTAAATTTCTTTATGTATTTGTGAAATAAAGAACTGAAGTGGAAGATTTTTATTTTCTCTGGTGAAATTAGAATTGAATTGTGTTCTTTGGTAAAATTCAGAAGAGAACTTGAATTCTTCTTCACTTCGCTTAGAAAATTTTAAATTGAACTAGAACTTTTTATCTTCCGGGGAAATATTCACAAGTATGGTATAACTTTTTCTATCTTCCACTGAAAAATTTAGAATTGAACTTTAAATTTCTTTATGTCTTTGTGAAATAAAGAACTTAAGTGGAAGATTTTTATTTTCTCTGGATAAATTGGAATTGAATTGTGTTCTTTGGTAAAATTCAGTAGAGAACTTGAACTTTTCTTCACTTCGTTGAGAAAATTGAAAATTGAACTAGAACTTTTTATCTTCCGTGAAAATATTCACAAGTATGGTATTACTTTTTCTATCTTCCACCGAAAAATTTAGAATTGAACTTTAAATTTCTTTATGTCTTTGTGAAATAAAGAATTGAAGTGGAAGATTTTTATTTTCTCTGGAGAAATTAGAATTGAACTGTGTTCTTTGGTAAAATTCCGAAGAGAACTTGAATTTTTCTTCACTTCGTTAAGAAAATTTTGAATTGAACTAGAACTTTTTATCTTCCGGGAAAATATTCACAAGTATGTTATTAATTTTTCTATCTTCCACTGAAAAATTTAGAATTGAACTTTAAATTTCTTTATGTCTTTGTGAAATAAAGAACTGAAGTGGAAGATTTTTGTTTTCTCCGGAGAAATTAGAATTGAATTATGTTCTTTGGTAAAATTCCGAAGAGAACTTGAACTTTTTTATCTTCTTCGAAAAATTTGGAACAGTATTATAAATTTTTCATCTCTTCGAGAAAATAGTCACTAGTATGGTATTACTTTTTCTATCTTCCACCGAAAAATTTAGAATTGAACTTTAAATTTCTTTATGTCTTTGTGAAATAAAGACCTTAAGTGGAAGATTTTTATTTTCTCTGGAGAAATGAGAATTGAATTGTGTTCTTTGGTAAAATTCAGAAGAGAGCTTGAATTCTTCTTCACTTATTTGAGAAAATTTTTAATTGAACTAGAACTTTTTATCTTCCGTGAAAATATTCACAAGTATGGTATTACTTTTTCTATCTTCCACCGAAAAATTTAGAATTGAACTCTAAATTTCTTTATGTCTTTGTAAAATAAAGAACTTAAGGGGAAGATTTTTGTTTTCTCTGGAGAAATTAGAATTGAATTGTGTTCTTTGGTAAAATTCAGTAGAGAACTTGAACTTTTTTTCACTTCGTTGAGAAAATTTTAAATTGAACTAGAACTTTTTATCTTCCGTGAAAATATTCACAAGTATGGTATTAATTTTTCTATCTTCCACCGAAAAATTTAGAATTGAACTTTAAATTTCTTTATGTCTTTGTGAAATAAAGAATTTAAGTGGAAGATTTTTGTTTTCTCTGGAGAAATTAGAATTGAATTTTGTTCTTTAGTAGAATTAAGAAGAGAACTTGAATTCTTCTTCACCTCGGTGAGAAAATTTTAAATTGAACTAGAACTTTTTATCTTCCGGAAAAATATTCACACGTATGGTATTACTTTTTCTATATTCCACTGAAAAATTTAGAAATGAAATTTAAATTTCTTTATGTCTTTGTGAAATAAAGAACTTAAGTGGAAGACTTTTATTTTCTCTGGGTAAATTAGAATTGAATTGTGTTCTTTGGTAAAATTCAGTAGAGAACTTGAACTTTTCTTCACTTCGTTGAGAAAATTTAAAATTGAACTGGAACTTTTTATCTTCCGTGAAAATATTCACAAGTATGGTATTACTTTTTCTAGATTTTTGTTTTCTCTGGAGAAATTAGAACTGAATTCTGTTCTTTGGTAACATTCAGAAGAGATCATGAACTTTTCTATCTTCTATGAAAAATTGAGCCTGCTAGTAGTATCTTTATCTCTAAAAATTCTTTTTCTTACATCTCTGACCCTTTTAATAGATATTCTGAACGTTTGTTGTTCTAGCATACCCTAAAAATAATGAACACTTAACAAAATAATGCATAAGATATTTTTAATGAAATAATGACATGTAGAATATTAATATAAAAATAAGTTAAATACATTATTATTCATTATTAGTACCCTTGCGCTTCACGTTCCGTCAATTCATCTTTATATTCATTGATGATATTGTCTGCTAATGTCCTTTTTATTCTGCCTACGATTTCACTGTCTACTGTCACATTATTTTTACATAGATAGCAGTTTTGACACATTGACAAGATATGATTTATGATGTTGGTGCAGCTGTATGCATGCCTTCTTTTTCCCTTTGCTTTCATTCGAATGCTAACACCGGAAAGATATCGATAAGATCTATCAACGGCTGACATGCTACCAGAACCATTAGCTAGAAGTTGTCCCTCTTCATCAACTATTATTTTTACGTTGGCATTCTCTTTGAGTACTACTTTCTCTGGTAATGTTATTCTCGCATATCCACCGTTTGCATGATGGAAATTCTTGGGTACTCCAAAGGAATCTAACTTCTCGCTGTCATGACAATGCATGCATACATTTCTAATAGTGTTACCACTTGCACTCGTTTCATAGTTTACGTATTTCTCCTTGTCAGCATTTAACACGACGATGATTTTATCATGTGCACATATTTTCGTCGAATAATTCATCTTCACTACAGATATGAATTGTGTGTTTATCCTTCCACTGCGTAAAAAATGCTGATTTAATGCACGTATTAAACTAGATAGTGTCAATAAATTGCCGTAGAGTGCCCACTGGAAAGCCACGTCGCATCTATGAAAATACATGGAGTACGAGTGGTAGAGCCGTAAGCATATTTCATGTCATTTTAAGATACGTAAAAAAGTTAAAAAAATACCATGTCAAAAAAATCAAAATTATTTAAAAAAATGGTGGGAAGGGGTACCGAGAGTCCTTTGGGAGCCCGGGGGACCTTTGGGGGCTGAGGGCTTCCTTCGGGGTCGGGGTGGGGGGATCGAAGCCCTTTGGGGTTGGGGTAGGGCGATAGGGGCCCTTTGGGGTTGGGGTAGAGGACCTCACGACACTGTTCAAATAGAACTTGTTTACTATAACGACCACACTCAAAACCTCTTCTAAAACCTTTTCTAAAATCATCTTTTAAAATGTCTCTAACTGTTTCGCCGAAATAATTCCCTAAAATGTCTAAAACCATTTCACCCAAATAATCCCTAAACGTAATCTCAGCGTGTTCCTTTTGTTTTTGGCATCTCTGTGCTTTCACATTTCAAATTTCTAGGAAACCCTTTCCTACGTTAATCTCTTCATCTCATAAATGTTCCTAGCTACACTATTAAGGTTTCGTTAGAATATCAATTTATCTCTCCGAATTAAAGCTCAGTGAAGCCGTATTTAAAAATAGAAATTCTATCTCTTTAGACTCCCACATAATTCCAAGATAACAAGTGATGTCATTTCTAATTCTTGACACTAAAGATCAATGAAGCCCTATTTAAAAATAGAATATTAACTTTCCTCTCTGACCTAAAGAACGTTTATCCCTCAGACCTAAGATTAAAGAAGCCATAAGGTTTCTTAATTCCCCTTTCGTGAATCAATAATTCCCCGCCGATTATGTAAATCAATTTCTCAGGTTAGGTTAGCCTAAAGATCAAAGAAACCATAATGTTTCTTAATTCCCCTTTCGTGAATCAATAATTCCCCGCAGAATATGTAAATCAAGTTCTCAGGTTAGGTTAGCCTAAAGATCAAAGAAGCCATGTTTATTTCTTAATTCCCCTTTTGTGAATCAATAATTCCCCCGCCGATTATGTAAATCAATTTCTCAGGTTAGGTTAGCCAAACAACTAAGAAGCCATGTTTGTTTCTTAATTCCCCTTTCGTGAATCAATAATTCCCCGCCGATTACGCAATCAATTTCTCAGGTTAGGTTAGCCAAACAACAAAGAAGCCATGTTTGTTTCTTAATTCCCCTTTCGTAAATCAATACATTCTCCCCCACCGATTATGTAAATCAAGTTCTCAGTAATTCACTTCCCCCTCGAGTACTAGATCAATACATTGCCCCTAGCGATTATGTAAATCACCCCTCATGTCATTACACGTGGCCAAACAACAACAGATCGATAATCCTTGAATAAATTATGTAAAAAAGTTGTAGGTGGCAGCAGAGGTGAGTGTTGACATCCATTAAAGTGAGAAAGTTTCTGTTTTTTCATTCTCAGTGACAAAAACCATAAAACAGACATTAATTGCTGTTGACATCCATGAAAACATCAAATAAATTGGCCAACACACATAACCATCCAAGAAAACAACCATCAAAGTGAGAAAGTTCCTGTTTTTATATTCTCACTGACAAAAACCATAAAACAGACATAAATTGATGTTGACATCCATTAAAGTGAGAAAGTTCCTGTTTTTTCAATCTCACTGACAAAAACCATAAAACAGACATGAATTGCTGTTAACATCCATAAATGTGAGAAAGTCCCTGTTTTTTGATTCTCACTGACAAAAACAATAAAACAGACATAAATTAATGCTGACATCCATGAGAAACATCAAATAAATTGACCAACACACATAATCCTCCAAGAAACATCCATCAAACTGAGAAAATTCATTTTTTTTTAAGTGAGAAAAATTCTGTTTTTTCATTCTCACTGACAAAAACCATAAACCACGTGGTAATGTCACGAGTATAAGATAGCCTTCTACTTTTGTCATCCTCAAAGACATAATTGCCAGAACTTTCAACTACATTGAACAAAATGCATATCTCAAAATTTTGATTGGATCTGTTTTGGGAAATGGTGGACACGAGAGGGGGGTCAGTTGCCCTCCAACCTCTTTCAACTATTAAATTGGCACTATCCCTTTCAATTTCCAATCGAATGAGCCCATTTTGAAGTTTCTACGACACCACTTTCTATAAAAACCTTATATTCCCCCAGGGCATAACTTACAGCCCTTGCTCTGGGGGTTGGGGGGGGGGTTGTCATCCTCAAATACCTAATTTCATAACTTTAAACTACGTTCAAAAAAATGGCTATATCAAAATTTTGATTGGGTGTGTTTGGGGAAATGGTGGGCGTGAGAGAGGGTTAGTTACCCTCCAATCACTTTTGACTATTAAAAAGGACACTAACCCTCTAAATTTGCAATCAAATAAGCCCTTTTTGAAGTTCCTACAACAACACTTTCTATAAAAAAAACCTTGTATGTCCCCAGGGAATAACTTAAAAACTTTGCCCTGAGGGCTGAAGGGGGGAGGGTTGTCATCACCGAAGACATAATTTCCAGAACTTTCAACTATGTTGAAAAAAAATGGCTATCTCAAAAATTTTGATTGGATGTGTTCTGGGAAATGGTGGGCGTGGAAGAGGTGTTAGCCTTCCAATCACTTTCGGCCATTAGGAAGGGCACAAGCCCTTCCAATTTCCAATCGAGCCCTTTTCGATACGACGTGCCCTGGTCTAAAACAAAGAAAGAAAGAAACAAATAAATAATACATTGTGCCAATATCGTTCTTTACTTAGGCAGCGCTATTGCGCTGCCTATGATATTCGTGCTATAACTAGATAGGTCAAATCGTTTGTACTTTGGCCATGAAATTTGGTAGAAGGAGGTCCGCTCCAGGAATCATTTAATTGTTTTAATTTTTATTTCCAGTATTTAATGAATTGCCTCTATGTACAATACCATGCTGACTACTCGTTATTTTCGCTTTTCTAAATATTTCTTATAACCAGCTCCAAAAAAGAACTGACATGAATGTGCCAAGAATTATGACTGAGATTAGTCGCATTTCACACAACACCAGCACTATTTGTGGTACATTTATCTCTACATCAGCATGTTGTACGAAATGTCTACTGAGAATAGAATAAAGTTAATAAAATATGTATATTCTTCTCACAATTTAGAAATGTTGTGTGCACGTGCAAGCTACCATCCCATTCTCTTTTTCTATGGTTATCAGTTTTATCATGTAGTAGTAGGAGACCGAGCTTTGCTTGTGAAGGGAATTATAGACACAGTAACGATACTCAGTGTAACCCTAATTTACACAAGAACAAACTTTTGTGTAGTTTCTATAGAATTCTTATTTTTACAAAGATACAAAAGGGAACGTAAGTCTTAATTTGTATGAGTCAATTTTTTCTTCCAATTGGCATCCCTGGCAATTTTTAGTTAAGTTAAAGTTTCTACCGTAATGACGCTAAAAATTGTTCAGATTTTCTGGATATTCTTTGTCAAACAATGCCCAGTGGATAAGTTAATAATTCTAACTTTATTTTTCGAATACTTTAAAATTTGAAATAGGGTCGCTATTTAGGAGTGAGGAATATGTCCCAATATAATGTTACACAATTTGTGGTAATAACTTTGACTTATTGACTTATCCTGTATCTTTCAGGGTTGCCAATTTGCACACTTTTCGTGTGAAATGCACTCTTTTTTACCTCAGAGGGAAAACGGAAGAGTGAAAATCACTCTTTTTGGGTGTTAGTTTTCATTCACTTTGAACGTCAGTAGTTGATAACTTCGCCAGAAGTGTAATTAACCCAAGGGACAGGGTTACCAACTTGCACACTATTCATTTGAAATGTACTCTTTTTTACCTCAGTGGTGATACGCAAGCTTTGGCAGCCGTGCACGTGCAAATTTTTGACTTGCACTCTTTTTTAGCCAAAATAACTCTTTTTTTGCCTTGATTTGCACTCTTTTTGGACGTCAGTGGTTGGCAACCGTGGTATCTTTACTTAGGCAGCACTATTGCGCAGCCTATGATTTTTGTTTCGGCTTTACGTGGAACGCTGATATCAATGCTATTTATTAATTATTAATCGATGAACCCACAAAAAAATCAATTTAATAAAAAATCATAAATAATATTTCAATAAATGACATATATTACAAGTTTATTACAACAAATTAAATCTTACAGAGTCAAAATCCATTCAAAATTACGAACAAATGAATAGCGCGATACCCGGACCTATTAGAATAGAGCTTGGTTCAATTATGAGAATGAGCATCCTGTGATGGGCGTGAGGGTTGGGGGAAATGGAGGGAGCATGTGTACTGCAGCACTAGTAGTGAATCTGGCTGAAAAATTCCGATTGTTCACGACGTTCACCTTCACCCACCCGAAAGCTTGTTTGCGCTATACTACTGTCGTCTACAGCAGCAAAGTATCAGCACTTGTATTTATGACTTGTTAATGTGTGCTTATTGTTTATAATGAATTGCGTAATGTTTTTAATTTTATCAAGTAGCTCGTAAGTTAAATAGTTAATTTTTTCACTACCGCTTGAATAGCACCTACTTCAATCGGACTCCCTCTTGCCCCCCCCCCCCCAATAAAAATTATGTAGCTATGCTCTTGGTTGTCGTATAAAGGGTCAGAAATAAATTATTATTATTAATGTTCAAAGTGATCAAAACTATCCCTGCTATGAAACTAATTAATTCACATGAACTCCGCTATATTAAGATAATGAAAATCAACGACAGAAACCTTTTTTTAAGCAAGATCATCGATTACCTGTTCGATAGGAGATCTTCTTTTTCCTTGTTGTAAAACCTTGTTTTTATTGAAAAGACCCTGGCTAGAATTTATTGTTGTCTTTAGATGCAGATAAGCTGAAGCCGAATTTGATACCTAATTCAGTGTTTTATCCCCCTAAATAAAGACCCAAACTTAATTTAGGTAAAAACAGAGCAAATAGGCCTAATGTTTACCCTAACTTTCACTTTCCATAATAACAATCTTTTATGTTAATTCATGGTCGATGCTGACCTCTAAATAATAATTTTGAATAGAGGACTGTCAAAACTGTCATACAACGTCTATAGCTGGGGATCAAAGGTCTTGAGAAAATAGAAAAAGATGGATGGGTATTTATAATACAAGGGAAGACATGATAAGTATGCCAATTCAGAATAAGAGAGGTTATAAACGAATTTTGGGTAGAAGATTAACTTAGAATTTTTCTAAATTAACCTTTTATTTATTTACAACCACTGAAATGTGATCAAGGGCATTCGTACTGGAAAATCTCATGTAGTATGAGTCAGGCACATATCCCTCCCCCCCCCCAAAAAAAAAAGAATCAAAATAAAGACCCATAGAGCTGCGCATAATTGGTTGAGATGGGGGTGGCAAGTGGGAGTGGAGGAACAGAGTCTTTAGGAATTGATTTTATAAGTTAGATTTTTTAATAAAAAAAAAATGAAGACAGATTCTGAATATAATATTTAGGTTCAATTTGTTTATATTCCTCAAGGTAAATTTTTGAAAAGCAGATATTATCTTGTTTTCTGCATAAACCGAACTGAACGCGGCATTTTAACTTTTACACCACTGCTTTTACAAGGGAAAGAAAGTGAAGCCTGCGAATAGTACATTTATATTAAAATTTGCCATTTAAATCATATGAGATTTGCTTGTCAATGGTCTTTACGACCTATAAGAGACGAATTGGATCCCTACCTATACACGATGATTTCCCAAGGTTCCGGACATTGTGTATGAACAGAAGTTCCCAATCTGTTATGTGAAATTTTGAAAATACCCTGAACAAGCACTGCACAGGGAGAGGGACTGCTCTTAAATTTTGAAACTTTTGAGATTTGTCATTATACTCTTCACGCAATTCAACTTCTTTTCTTTTATTTATTTATTTTTTATATCAAACAGTTCGTGGTAACGAACTGTAAGTAAGGAGCGACCCGGCTGAATGGTAACCGAAACTGTAGAAAACGGAATTTTGATACCAATAGATACATCAAAAGAATCAGATTTTAAGGCTGATTTCAAATATATAAGTTTCATCGAGTTTAGTCCTACCTATCAAAAGTTATTAACCTGAGAAAATTTGGCTGATTTTCGAAAAAAGGGGAAAAGACCCCCTAAAAGTTATAGAACCCTGGAAAAATCACACCATCATATTCAGCGTATCAGAGAACCCTACTGCGGAGGTTTCAAGCTCCTATCTACAAAAATGTGGAATTTTGCATTTTTGCCAGAAGAAAGATCACGGATGCGTGTTTGTTTGTTTGTTTGTTGTTGTTTTTCTTTCCCAGGGGTGATCGTATCGACCCAGTAGTCCTATAATATCGTGAGAGGGCTCATTCGAACGGAAATTAAAAGCTCTAGAGCCCCTTTTTAAGTGACTAAAAAATGGAGGGCAACTGGGCCCCCTCCCGCGCTCATTTTTTCCCAAAGTCACCCGATTAAATTTGTGAGATATCAATTTTGGACAGCATGGTCGAAAATATAAAAAATATGTCCTTTAGGATGTCTTAATCCCCCAAAGGCCTCGGGGGGGGGGGGCTGAAAGTTATGAACTTTACCCAATGTTAACATATAGTATTGGTTATTGTGAAGTATACAGACGTTTTCAGAGGGGATTTTTTCTGGTAGTGGGGGGGATTGGGTCGGGGGTTATGTGGGGGGATCTTACCATGAAGGAATTTTTCATGGGAGAAGGGACATTTCTATGACGGGGGCGCCGGATTTCCCAGCATCATTTAAAAAAAGATCATAAATTCTATATAAAAAAAAACAAGATTTTTAATTGAATGTAAGGAGCAACATTAAAACTTAGAAAGACAGAAGACATTATGTATATGATAGAGTTCACACACTAGTCAATACCTCGCTCTTTATGCCAAAGATTATTTAGTACTTTCATAACAGCTATTTATTCCAATTAACGGCATTTGTGATTAAGGGGTCATTTTTAAAGAATTGGAATAAAATTTGAACTTTAGCTTAAAGAGCAAGGTACTGACTAGGGGGCGAACCCTCTAATATACGTATTAAAAGTATAAGAATATAGAGGTTCGTTACGTAAGTTAATTCGTAAGTTACGTATATTTATTACTAATAAAAACGTTCGTAAATAAAATTAAACAGGTTTCGAGAAAGCCATTTAACCAACTAAAAGTAAAATTAATATTAATTTTTTTTTAATTATTCATGTACGTTGAGCCAAAATCAAAACCTGCATTAATTCAAAAGCGTACAAAAATTAAATAAAAAAAACAAGTTTTCTGAACTGAAAGTAAGGAGCGACGTTAAAATTTAAAACGAACAGAAATTATTCCGTATATGAAAGGGGCTGTCCCCTCCTCAACGCCTCGCCCTTTACGCTAAAATTTGACTTTCTCACAGCTCTATTTTTTTAAACAATTAAAAACTTTAGCGTAAAGAGCGAGGCGTTGAGGAGGGGACAGTCCCTTTCATATACGGAATAATTTCTGTTCGTTTTAAGTTTTAACGTCGTTCCTTACTTTCAGGTAAAACAACCTTTTTTTTTTATTTAATCTATATAGCGAAGACTCCGTAAGACACTCTTGTGTAAGTGTCTGTCTTGGAAACCCGAGTCAAACAGTTCGTGGTAACGAACTATAAGTAAGGAGCAATGCGGCTCAAAAGTAACCGAAACTCCAAGGAACAGAGTCTTGATAATCATAGATACATCAAAAGAATCAAATTTTGATGCTTATTCAAAATATATAAAATTCATCAAGTTTAATGTTACACAATCAAAAGTTATGAGCCTGAGAAAATCTGTCTGATTTTTGAAATAGCGGGGAAAAACCCCAAAACATCAAGTGACCTTAATGAAAATCACATCATCAGAGTCAGCATACCAGAGAACCCTAGTGTATGGTTCCAAGCTCATATATACAAAATGCGGAATTATACATTAATTGCCAGATGAAAGATCACGGATGCGTGTTTATTTGCTTGTATTTATACCCAGGTGTGATCGTATCGAACCAATGATCCTAGAAGATCGAGAGAGGGTTCATTTGATCAGAAATAAAATGTTCTAGTGCCCTTTTTAAGTGAGCAAAGGTATTGGAGGACAGCTAGCCCCCCTACCACGCCCCTTTTTCCCCAGAATAACGCGATCGAAATTTTGAGATTGCCATTTTGTAAAGCATAGCAAAAAAACCTAATAGCTATATCTTTGAGGATGACCTGAGTCCCCGGGGGAAGGGCTACAAGATATGAAGTTTGCCCATTATTTACATATATTAGTGTTTATTGGGAGGTTGCAGCAGGGAGGCGGTTACGTGGCAGGAAATTTCCATGGAGGAATTTTTCAAGGGGGAAGGGAATTATTCATGGAGGGAATTATCATTGGATGTCCCGGCCCTATTTAAAAAACGATAAGAAACTAAATAAAAAATAATAATTTTTTCAAAAGAAAGTAAGGAGCAGCATTAAAATTTAAGACGAAGAGAAATTATAACGTATATGAGGGGGGTTACCCCCTCCTCAATACCTCACTCTTTACGCTAAAGTTTTTTTTACTTAAAAAAAAATTATTCTAATTAAACGGCTTGTATGTTTAAGGTGTTATTCTTAAATAATTGGAACAAAAAGTCAAACTTTAGCGTAAAGAGGGAGGTATTGAGGAGGGGACAACTGCCCTCATATACGTAATAATTTCTGTGGTGAGAACCTTGGATTTTTAGTAAGTCAACGCTGCTCTGTCGACCCAAAAGAAACTAAACTAAGTTTTGCGACTTTTCTAAAGTCTTGAGGAATTTGTTTTGTTTTTGCCGGTTCGACATACGTATATAACCCATCTTCACAAATAAATGTTAGCCTCTCTCCGAGTACGTTTCTGGCCGAAACCTTGATGTTTGACAATTGAGATGTTTGTACCAAACTTGCCTAATTACTTTATGTTAGTGAGGTGTATAACCCATCACCGTTCTGAGCAAATCAAATTCCCAATAATTGTCTGCTGTGATTAGTTAATAATGCCAGATTTCAGTTTTTACTTTTATGCTTTGTTGCCATATTGCTTAAATTTAATATTTCCTGTTGGGAAATTCTGAGTTGTTCACATGAGTGAATACAGAAACATCATCTTAGTATTTTATCTTCTGGGCATTCTCAATAATTAACTATAATTGAAATTTTGCAAATTCATCATAGCTCTGCTTCGTCTCAGATTAATGATGACTCCCGCATATATGGAGGCCATTCAAAACTGTTTAGCTTCCAGTTACGCATTCTTTCTTTTTTTTCTTTTTTTCTTTTCTTTTCTTATTTTTCTTTTTTTTAATGCCCCTTTTCTTTTTTTGCCAGTTAGACAATTAATTTAATTTGAAAACGCTTCCAAAACCAAAAAGTAGCAAAGATTCAAAGAGTTACAAGAATACCAACACACAACGGAGGGGATATGGAGAATTCTTGCCCTTAAAACGGTTCTGAAGGGCTCACAAAAAAAGTAAATAAAATTGTAACATAAAATTAATTTTTTAATGTTTTAATCTCCGAGGAAAAGTCGCCCCCCCCCCAAAGGCCATTAAAGTCATATGTCTGTGCATTTTGCGTCTCAGGAGTAAATGTAAACGATGCGTTCATAAGGCGGAATTTCAATTATATTCCTAAAAGGCTTAATATCTGAAAGGTTTAATTAATCAGAAAAAAATTTAAAGCATGATCATGATGCTAAAATCACTTGGCGTAAAGTTTTTTAGCTTATTCCTTGAAAATCAGCCAAATGTGCTGTGGAAAAGGTTCCTTCCGTAGTCCTATACATAAGAGACAAGGAAGTACGGGAGTAGAAATGAAGGAAGGGTTAAAAACACATGGGACAGGTTCGGAAGTGGAAGTGGCAAGACTTAAGGTGCAGAATCAGACACGCCTACAAAAAACAGAGTCAGCCTCTTGAATCGGTTATTTCTAGCTCTTCTAAACAAAACGTGATTTTCCATAAGTTCTCCGAATAGCACATCGATTATCCAAGATACTCAAATTGCTCTTTTTCCATTCTAGATAATTAAAAAGTCTATTGTTTTCCATGCAAAGATTGACCTTACCGTCCTCCAGAGATATTGAGCTTATTGATTTAGAGAAAGATAGCCTGGTAGAATATGATGTTGGCAGTACGAATCACTAGAAAATGCTGCAATGAGAGAAAGAGACGATAGTATAGATTTCCCTGGACTTTCATTCTCAAGGACAATTGCTACCATTGTACGTAAAATCATATAAAGTAGCGTTAAATGCTAATTTTTTAAATTTTATACTCGATGTTTCTGCAGACAATCAAAAATGAACAATAACAGAGCAGACTTCTAGAATTCTCCGTTTTGCATTGATGTAAGTTAAGAATATAGAACTTAAACGGCACGGATCGTAACAAGTGATTACTGTCGTCAATTTAGAGTATCCTTACGTTTTTAAGTTCGACAAAAACCGAAAAAAAAGAAAAAAAAGAACCAAATGAGGGTAATTTTCAGCAATTAAAAAAACAGCAATTTCAGAAAGACTTCCATTTAGCCATCCTCAGCGCTTAAGAAAAGGGGAAGGAATAGGTTAAAGGTAAATATATAAGAAAAATACTAATGCTTTGAAGAAAACAGTGCGGAACCAAAGAAGTAACTGAAAGAAACAATAAAAAGAGATCATTCACATACTGGATTAGGCAATACTTCTTTTTTCCTAGTGACTACTACAACCTGTCTACTGATCTGATTTATATCGAGACGGCTAATTGGTCTTGTTTTAAAATGAGAAGGAATGTAAACTGAATCTCTTTTTATTAAACAGATAAAAAACAAGGTTTATAAAAATATCTTCAGTATCTCTGTTAAAAGCGAGACATTTATGCATGTAGTTTTAATTTCAATTGCATCCTTAAAAGATTGCTGCGCCAAAAAGAACTAAGTGATATGTGTATTCAAAAGCGTAGAGGCCTAGGGCTGAATCAAAATTGTCGTATTTACTTTTAGACTTCAGAGATTTTTTATTGAAAGTTTGTGTTTTTATAGCTTTCCTTCCATATGCTGATGGTTTCTGCCAGAGTAAAATCCCACACAGGAAAACGGCACTCTATGTACGCTACAACCAAGAATAGGGTATGTTCCATCTTTCCCAAAATTGAAAAAAGTGTTTAACCTTTGGTACAATTTTGAAAGAAACGGAAAGATTACGCTTCAATAAAAGCTTCGCAGCGTTATCGTTGAGTCTATGAACGTATAGTAACACTGAATTTGCTTTTCTTTTATGAGATTGACCAAAGAATGGAGTATGATTTCATTTTTTTCTGTTTTTTAATCTTTTTTCTATAATTTGCTGGATGAGCTTAAAGGAAAAATACAGAATAAAACTTCTTCTATATAATTTGTTTCTAAAAATACATGATTGTCCGAACAGTTTTTTAGTCCTCGATCAGCTAAAGGGATGACCATGCCGTTTTCACAGAACGAGGGAGGTTTAACGTGAAATTTAAACAGGACTAACAATCATCATGAGGTGGGTTTCCTACAGAAAATTCAAGACTGGGAATATTTTTTAGAATTAAGAGATATAAGAAAGGAAGTTCCCATGAATCTTCAACCTCCAACATAAACTAAAGATTAAAATCAAAAGCGGCAAAATCATTCAGAAAATCATGCCAGAGAATGTTTGTTAAGTGTAGGTACATCAAATAAGACTTTTCTGATTAAATATTGCACTCGTAGGACAGTTTCAAAGTCGACACCGTCGAATTTCCGCATTTTACCACAAACGAAAGAATAAAAAAAAAGGTAAAACCGCTTTGTAAAACCGAAGAATAATTATATCGAGAACGGCATAAGATACGACTGAATGGATAAAATAAATCGACTGAGGGTCCTAAGTGATCCTGAGTTTGACATAAATTGTCAAATAGCGTCTTTTGAATTACCATAAAATAAACCAGCTTGACGTTCATGTTGATGATGCAAAGGATCTGCAAGATAGTAAATCTTAGTAATGAAATTGAGCATGGTCTAATCAAATATGATTCGAGTTGAAAGGAAAACGTGTATGCACACCCACAAAACAACAGAACCCATTCACCGTGTCATGTAAGCAAGAATTTCAGCTTGTTAATCATGATAGTCATCTCACCTATGCGTATCGATATTAGGAAAGTATTTAGAATACATAATCAGTAGAAAATTGAAATTGCTCAGTAGCATGAAGACAAAAACACAATATTTATCTTTAGGCTGTGATTTTGTGATGCACGCACATCTTGTATAAGTACTGTCTTGATGTCTAATTACTGTATATTTGGGCGTTTGAAGAGTTTCACTTTCGCCGGTTGGCTCATCCTCGTTAGTTTACCAAAATTAAACCCAAAAATGATCTGTCTTACAAGATCAACCAAATAGGTGGACTAATCTCTAACTGAATGTTTAGAATACGTTCTTGGGGGGTTATATATTCGGAGCGCAGAGGTTGAAACATGCTGAAACGACGCTCCTGAGTAGTGATGCCAGATGCTTGATGTAAGACAGTGCAGTTGAAAAAGCGAATATAAACAGAAGGTTCTTTTTTTTATTATGCATCACTTTTTGAGAAAAGAGCTTTGAAGAATTCTATTCGCCGCCACAACAAAAATAGCGAAAATACCGGAGCTATTGAGATGCTGCCATCTAGCCAGGCTCATCTGAATAGCTTTTTTGGAGAGAAAAAAAAACTATGAACAATAGTTTACTAACTACGGTATTCACTGATAATGTTACAAACGAAAAGAAGAAATACTTCCCTGCAAAGACATAACAAAGTATCTGAATAGAAGTTCTGTAAATTAAGTGAAATAGCCACATCGATTGGAGAGTTTTATTCATAGCCTAAATATGAGCTTTTCACTTCCAATTCGAATATATGAGAAGTTGCGTCATTATGAAACATTTCATATCGTTAGTTGCGTAATGGTGAGACTTGTCACAGGTTGCGTAAAAGGTAAGATTCCTTCAGACATGGGAGGAAGAATGAGACCTCCTCCACTTCTGCACATGCCCGTTCCAAGAATGTGATGCTTCTGGTATTTCCCAGTATTTTCCAGATAATTAGCCTTTCTTAGGTTCCTGCTAAATTTATTCCCCCAAAATGCAAGACTCTCTCGCATGCTGTATCCAGGAGGGCGTTACCCGGTTTCACCCCGCACCGAAATTTTTGTCTGATTTTTACCCAAGCAACAAAAATACATGCAAACAAATTGGTGTTGTTTTATGCAAAGTTTCTCCTTTTAAGCCTCCGAACAAAAATCCTTGGTACGAACCCCCGCCCCCATGTGCATTCCAATGTACATGTCTGGACCTCCTCCTTTCACTACCATGTAGTACTGTGATTAGGGTCAAATTTTATAGGAAATTCAACTTTGAAGATTAAGAGGATTCATAGCACGCACATCATCGGGAGTTTACTTTGGGGAAGGGGGGGGGGTCAACTTCAAAGAACACCAAAAAAGGCAAATTATATGATTACGGAAAAAACGAGACATATGCTATATATGAAGAAAAAGCATAAGAAAGATTAAGAAAAACCATAAATTATCGATATTTTTTGGAAGGCACGAACTTGAAGCCCTTACCCGCCGAGTGCTTGCTTGTACATTCCGTTGTCCAATACTCATAGGTATTTTTTGGAACAGTTTTTATCTAGATTGTTACAGATTTCGTTAATCGGAATTCAAATACCTGGAACTATTTTCCATTATCTAATACAAATATGAATTTGCAAGACATTACAAGAAAAGCATTCTCAAACATCGATATTTGGTTTGCAAGCATGGAGTAGCAAATGAGCCATTCAGAAGACAATCTGACCTAGACCGCTTTTTACATTCTTAAGGTTTTTGCATTTAAGCGTTTGATTGACTTTTGCTCCATAGCATCACAGGAATATATTCTGTGACTATGGAATAATACAGATACTACATGGGATTACAAAGGGGTAAAAGTGGGCAGTCTCCCACCTATTAAAATCGTAAAAAGTGAGTGAGGGGTTAAGTTCTGACAAAGAACAGTAAATTCAAACTAATAGATGAGAATGCCTCTCCAATCCCTCATTAGAAAATGCTTTCTACACAGTAACAAAATTAAAATCACAAAAGTTTTATGCCATTGAAAACTAATCAAGGTTGCAGCAGAACCTGCAATTTAGTAAAGAGCGGACCTATGCCCAAATTAATAAAAGTTTAAAACTTGCTTTGGAAAAAAAATTTCTTGTGCGAAGCAATTGCTATTTGTTTCTTATTCAGAAATGATTACAAATTCATCATAATGTGTCAGCACTATCATAAAGTGTCATATGGCACATAAAAACGACACTTTAGGTGCCATTTCTAAAAGAAAGGCTGGTAAATATAAAAAAAGGTACAATCATAACCTCCATCATCAAAAACTCTGAAAACTGAAGTTAACAATCCCCTATTTTCTATACTCCCCCTCTCAGCCCCCTTATTGAGTTTCAAATCCTCTACTGACTAAGAGAACTAGACTAATTTTAGTGGCTAAGCTAGAGATGCCAATTCCCAAAATTTTAGTGGAGGGGGTGTATTTTCAATGCCTATGAGTGGTCAAGTTTTTTTTTGTGAAATACCGAAAAGAGGAATTTTTCCATGAGAATACTCCCAAGAGGTATCTTTGAAAATATATTTGGGGCAAAACTAAGGGGCAGGGAACAACCACAACCACAAAGGTATACTTTCTAATGCGAAGTTCAATTTCTGTAAAGTATACATCTTAAGTTCTTTTAATGTCTGTCAGGTTTCGAAAATATGTGCATATTTCATAAAAGAAAAATTTCCATAAGTAATTGAACTTTTTATCTACGACTCCTCAGAGATGCTAAGGATAATATACCTTGTGGACTCTTTATGTGACAAATCTCGGACTTTTTTAAGAGAAAGTATAAAAAAGCTACGAAGTCAAACCTATATTTAATGCCCATTTTGGCAAAATCTTATGTTGACTTCTATGATTTCTTCAGCGAAGTTGGTCAAAGATCTTTTATAATGTTTATTGTCTATATTTTTAGAACCTAAAAACGCGCAAAAATTCATTTATAAATATTTCCTGATGAAAGTAAAGAGCAAAGTTAAAACTTTAAACGTACAAATATCACTCTTTATTAGTTTATGCAGCATATTTTTGAGAACCTTTCAAATAAACTGGCTCGCTACATTTTCGTAAATATGTGTTTTTCTAAGAAAGTAGCGCTCTACTGAAAATTAAGATTGCTTGAGCTTAGAGAATTAAAACTGTGTAGTAAATCTTTTTGATTTCATGACCGGTAAAATACCATTAAAAAGCTTTACAAACCAGTCTTCTATTTTCTGCAGACCACTTAAGGATAATTCTGCTTTTCATCCTCTTTTGTTGCTTCAATTTTGTGTTTTTAAGCAAAGCTCTCGTTTTCGCACGCTATTTTCATAAGTAGCTCTTCAGCAAATAAAATAGCGGATTACACGCTATTTTGACAACCTAGTAAAATACAGAGTCATGTACAGGGCCGTATACAGGATTTTTTTCGAGGGGGGGGGGGGGGGTACAAAAAACTATAAAAACGTATCAAAATTTGTTTATATTTTTTGTAATGTTTTTACAAGTTGGACATTTTTTTTTTGGGGGGGGGGTCAAAACCCCTAGCCCCCCACCCCTGGATACGGCCTTGGTCATATAGCACTATTTCATGCCGCATTAGCAATATTTAGTTACCCCAATACCTAATAGCAACTTACAACTTGCGTGCCATAGCAACTTACAATTCGAAAACGTTTACGTTAACCAGATAAAAACCATATTTAACCCTCGCCTAAAAAAAAACAAGATTGGAATTCCCACTACCTTTCTTCTACCTTTCTACTCCTGGCCTGAAAGTTTCAACTCCATCTCTCGAGTCATTCTAAAGATAATGAAGATATTATATTTTGACACCCTGGATCTACATAGTCGCTTTGAATTGCATTAAACCTCTCCCCCGAGTCACAATTCAAGCTTCACTTGTCCCTTCTCCTTAACCTGAAACTTTGAAATTGATATCCCAAGGCTTTCCCGAAATATCGCAGATCTGTCATTTTGATAGCCTGGCAAGTCAACACGTAGTGTCTTTTGACTCGCCTCGCCACTTAATACATAGACTATCACATTCACACATAGACTATGAATCCAATAGTAGCTCGTAATGCAGAAACGTTTTTTTTCGATTATCGAGACATCGAAGACAACTTGAAAACTTGGGTGCATATACCGAAACGCGTGTCGTTTCCAGAGTATTCCCTTGGAAAGCTCTGAGAATCTTGACCTACCGAACGATTTTTAAGAGCTTTTTTACTAAAGCCTATCTGTGAAGAATGACTAATTTCCCCAATTTAGCGTGATTGCCCTTGAAGTATCTCAGATTGCCCTTGGGATACCATGGAACTTGCGGGTGGCCGGCTAACATAAAAGGGCATATAATTTTTTCCCTTAAAGGATATAAAAACGTTACCATGATCATTTCTTACATGTCAAGTGACCGGATAATTTTTTTTTGCCCGTTCAGGGGGAGGCAACTGCACATCCAACATCAAACAAAAACCTTTTTCCATTGTAAAACTTAAGTGTAAACAATTCGCAATCGTATTATTTACGGGCCTGGCCCCAGGGGCTTTGAGGTTCATATAATTCCAGGAGGCATATTTACTGGACCTTCGAATATCTTGAGCTAAACGGCTATCTCAAATTTTGATGGGATGTGTTGCATTACTAAGGGTAACCCAAAAGGCCTGGAAAGGAGGGTTGGATCCCCTCTAATCACTTTTTAATGTAAAAGGCTCTAGAACTTTTGAATTCCAATCGAGTGAGGCCCTTCCGGAGTTTCTACGACCACACCTTCCATACGAAGGAGACGGATGAAAAATAATAATAATAATAACCCCATTGAAGGCATAATGCTCTTTGCTTAGGCACTACTCTTACGATGCCTCTGAAAGAAATAATTCCAAGGTGTCTCATTAAGGGACCTTTGAAGGATCAAAATGGAATTTACGTGCATAGTAATTAGTATATTTGGAAAGAGCGTTAAAAGTCGCATCGAACGGCGTATTCTTTTCTTCGAATTGAAATTAATCGAGAAAACAACAAATTCACCCAAAGTACTTTGAAATCCTCTTACACCCCTGCTTTTCATCTCTACTTTTATTTCAGAAAATTGAAAACTATTTTGCTTGAAAAAGTGTTGGATTACTCATGCATCCAATAACGTAGCAATACTTTGAGAAACGATGGGTATAAATCCATTTTGGAGGACAGACGGAAGTTTTCACTTAGTGACAACTAAAATGGTCGTATACAACTCTGTCGGCAGTTAAAGTACGATACCATATTGCAATTCCAACCAAATTTCACCATAATCTATTCAGTTTGGAAATAAATCTTGCCAACAGTAGTAACTATAGTCATAAGTATATCGCGGTGGCCGAAAGATTTACGACATTGCGAAAAGCCTAGCAACAGTTATGGGCTTTTCAATTTCATGCGAGTCTGAAGGGTGAGAAAGTTCCACGGGGCTATTCAAGAAGAAACTAGCAAATCTTTTTGTTAGATTGGGTGTTTTTCGGTTTGTATGTACTTAAGGCAACACAAAAGCTAATAAGAAGCGGTCTTTATATGCGTATGAAAAATGCCCATTTAGTTCAGACAGTTTCGACAATTGCCGTTTTTATTTTTAGGTAAAAAACTAGCAAAGGGAATACTAAATACAACAAAGCGCAATCAACATAATGGCTGGAAATCAAATCATCAATACATAGCGAGAATCTTTACCGGGGAAGTGGGTATTTCCTTAGTTATCAATTTTTAGGAGGGCTACAATCAGCAGTTGAAATGCTTCTTGGATGTCGAGCTTTTCCCAAGCATAAAAGCTTGAAATCGTTTTGGAATCCATAGTTATACATGCCTTTATAATTGAAACGAACACATCCACATTTTATCAAGTTAGAAATTAAGACCCTGCGTCTCTGAAAAAAATCAACACCCTTAGATCTGCCTTCTTTATATACGAGGTATATAAATATAGGATATATAGGGTCAAAGGCATAACCTTGTGTGTCAATAAACAGAAGCGCACGCTAGTCTAGGTGTGCATTAACTCTTGTAATATTTATGGTTTTTTCAGATATACGCCCGGCACTAGATAGAAAGAAAGAGTGAGGGAGGGGGCAGGCAAGCCATCGCATTATTCGAACTTCTTACTTTTACCGTGAAATTGTCATTGCAGAACCCCTGGCAGTCGTCTTTGTAACGACACGACCATCTAACATTTGTGCTGATGTTAAAATACATTCTTTTATCTATTAAAAAAATAATGATGGTCAAGACGTAAGAAGGAAGAAAATTTAATAATTTAGATGTGTCTAATCGACCTTAGTAACACTACTAGACCGGTGGAAAGTCCACTAAGCAGTCCTTTAGCTTAACCAGAGCAGGGACGGATCCAAGATTTTTTTAGGCGGGGGGGGGCGCAAAATAGGTTGATCCGCTGAACTTGCGTTAGGAGTAAGTTTAATTAACACAAACTTGCGTTAATTATGTAAATTACACTACTTTAGACTACGTTAGGGGGCGCGTGCCCCCCCCCTTGGATCTACCACTGGACCAGAGTCAGTCTTTGGATAGTATTATATGCTCACTTTTTCAGCATGCGGTACTAGCTTAGAAGAAATACTGAAAATATTTCTTTTTTTATTCATCAATTAAAAACTATGTTCTTTGTCACTTCATGGAGAAGTGAAGGCATGGGAAACAGGGGCATACACACGGACGAGGGTGCATTAGTTTCCCAGAGTTTTTGGGCACTTCTCATTCAAATTCTGTTATTGAGCTCCCAAAAATTTCACCTACTAGCCTGATGGAGACAGCTTCTGAGGCACTAAGTGTTTCACACCTACGACATACAGTAGTGCTTCTTGCTTAATTGACACTACAAATAAACTGATTTTAGTAGAATTTAAAGCAAGATTTTTCAACATTAGATTAGTACGAAGAAACTGGTTTTTCTTAAAGAAAAAAAAGTATGGGTGAGGCGGCAAGGCTTTTTAAAGTGTGGCAGAAAAAGAAAGCAATTATACTGCTACTACTACTAACGATTCATTGCAGCACCAAACTACCTGAAGTCAACGCAGCTGCACATGCTCTTTCCCCACTCAAATCTGTTCAAAGCTTCACTTGTTACTCTGCCCCATGCAGCTCCGGCATCCCTTATATCCTTTCATGCCTCATCCCACTCCTTTCGGGAACGACCGACCTACTTTTCGTTTGACACCACAGGGACAACCGAAAAGCAGCATTTTAGCAATCTAAAACCTTCATTCATAAAACGGTACCTAGTTAGATTCACCTTTCCTTCATTATACCGCTAGAAGATAGGATCAAACAGAGTTTTTGGTAAAGCAGTATTGTTGAATTCACGGTCATTGAAAAAAGTGCGTAAAGCAACCCATAGACAATTCCTCTGGAAAAATATCTCGCATATCTTCCTCGAGATTTCAAAGCACCGACGTTTCAGAGCCATGTTTGACCACTGTTCTACTCCTGGCTTCTGTTATTCAAATCTTAGTTCGCTCATCGAAACTGTTTGTAAAAACGTAACAGTTAAGGTAAAAGGTAAAAACGAAAGTGCATTCTGTGCCATTAGAAGCATAAGAATACTGTCCAAGTTGCAACAGAAATTAATTATTTTCTAAAATCAATTGCCGGTACATATAAAAATTCTTGCTTATGGAAAATAAGAAGGGATTCAACACATGCTACTCGGATTTTTTTTTGGCAATTGGGATTTGAATCTTGTATTCTGGTTTAAATTGTTCTCAATTTGAAAAGGAGCTGAGAAAACAAAAGTCGCCTCTCATTCGAGTTAGCTCTTTAATCAATGCTGCTTTCAATACATATGCTTGCACACTTTGTAGAAGGAATTGTCACTGCACAGGCTGCAAAGTCAGGTGTAAATTTCTAACACGCTAGAAAAAAGAGGCCTAATAAAAACCTGCCTTTCCAAATGTGAGAAGCCACTGACGATCAAGACAAAGATTTAGATAAGACCAGGGGCGTAATTTCTTCAAAATTCTGGGTGGGGGGCAAAGTTAGAGCCAGTTTTCCCAAATCAAGTGAAAATGTTAGTAAAAAATAAAAAAATAAGCCGTTTGGTACCATAAAGGCAGTATTTAGTAATTTAAAAGTACTAGAAAGGTACTTTGTAGTACTATATAAAGTTAACTTTTAGTACTATAAAGGTAAATATGTACTAAAAAACTGATCTGTTTCTGTTGAGGCTTGAACTATGCAGGGTTACCTTAGTTTCGACGAAATTTTAGAGAAAGTAAATTTCAACTGGGGGCAAACTGGGGTCTGGGGGGGGCGAAGTCTGTGAGAAGCAGCTGCCCCCCTGCCCTATAGCAAATTATGCCCCTGGACAAGACCATCCCCCATCGTTCTATGAACAATACTTTGGTACGGTTATCGCAAGGGTAGAAATAAGAAAAGGCAAACGAAGCCCTTCTGGAGGTTCTAAGACCTTTTTTAATTCGTTTGAGTTACAGGTCAAACACGAAATTTATATCATTATATCGGAGAAAGATGGTTTGAAGAATGAAGCACTTGTTTTGCCAAATTCATCAATGAGCCACGTTGCAAATCGCTTTCGTTTGACAAAACTAGCAAGAACTTGATGAAATCTCAATTTGTACGCTGTTAGAGAGGAAAACGTTGATGGGGATTCAAAAAATATTTTTTCTAGAAATGTACGAAGAAAACCCTTGGAATTAAAAATCTGACTCATTCACTTGCAATAAACTTAATTCTAGGCAGTAATTCAGATGTGTTAAGCGTTTTCGTTATCTCATACAAATCATGTTTCGTTCACAGCTTTAATTTCAGTAAAACTCACATATTCAAAATTAGTGAAAAATTGAAATCTTATCCGTTATATATTTCCCCAGATTCCAAAATCTCATTTTACTAGGTATCGACGAAAGGAAGCACCATAAACTAAATTAAATGCTTCAGAAATATTTTAATGTTAGTTTTGGGGAAACATATCGAGGAAAAATAAACCTTGCAAACCCCCCAATCAATGTATTATTCTATGTGCAATATTGGCGACGAACAAAAAAAAATAATCAAATATTATACTCAGGTGTTCAATCATAGATAAAGAGATTTATTCTTGCATACTCAGATACATGCAGGATGGAATCCCAAAGAGCCAACTAAATTACCTTGGCAATTACTTTGTACACTCTTAACTTAAACTTGAGGGGTTATGCACTCTACATACACCGAATACAAGAAAGCAGGAAGGAACAACCAGAGCCAGGAATGTGAAGCCCAATGGAGGCTTGGGCACATGAAAGACAGTAAGGGGACGAAATTTGAAGCCCGTGGGGTACTTTATCAAAAATACACTTCACATCAACAAGTTCGCAACCCCTAGGTGAGATTACCTACTAAGGAAGATGAAAGTTTCTTATGATTTATAGGTGGGTGAGACACTGCATTAGTGTTTTAACTGACTTTGAACGGACCAGGCTGTCCACTATACGCTGTGCTTATTACTTGTATTTATTTGGGAGTAATTGGACATGACTGCTCCATTATAAAGAAAAATTACTTTTGGTATAATTTTGAGCACGGCAGTTCCTCTAAGTTAATCAGAATTTACTTCTAACGGTTGAAACGGATGGGTATATGACGAAGGTGTATATCTCCAAAGGGGGAGGACATTTTTTTTTTGGCAAAATGAAAAAAGCTTTGAGAAAAAAGCAGAACTTAAGTGCACACAGTGGATAATTGAGGAAAGGACAGCTCTCTCATATACAGAACTATCAATGGTTGTTTCAAGTTATAACGGCACTCGATACAACCTGGGAAAATTTTTCAAATAAATATTCGATTTGTATTTTATGTTCAGAGTCAATCTAAATATGTGGCACTCCCGCCTTAGACCTTCACTCTTTACACCAAAGTTGAATTTTTACACAGCGATGCTTCGAGAATAAGGGCTCATAAGCATTTGCTCTACAAAATAAAATGGGATTTTCCTTAATATGAGGAAGGCTGTCGCCCCAATCAAACTCCAGCTTTTCACAAGAAGATTCAACTTTTGATCACAAATCTTTGATGTTAATTAAATAAAAAAAAAACAAGTTTTTTTAACTGAAAGTAAGGAACGACTTTAAAACTTAAAACGAACAGAAATTATTCCGTATATGAAAGGGGGTGTTGCCGACTCAACGCCTCGCTCTTTACGCTAAAGTTTTTTATTGTTAAAAAAATAGAGTTGTGAGAAAGTCAAACTTAAGCGTAAAGAGCGAGGCGTTGAGGAGGCGACAGCCCTTTCATATACGGAATAATTTCTGTTCATTTTAGGTTTTAACGTCGTTCCTTGCTTTCGGTTAAAAAAAAAACTTGTTTCTTTATTTAATTTTTGAACTTTTTTGAATTAATGTAGGTTTTGATTTTGGCTCACCGTACATGAATAATTGAAACAAAATTTGTATATTAATTTTACTTTTATTTGGTTCAATGGCTTTCTCGAAACTTGTTTAATTTTATTTACGAACGTTTTTATTAGTAATAAATATACGTAACTTACGAATTAACTTACGTAACTAAATTCTATATCCATATATTTTAATACGTATATTAGGGGGTTCGGGGGTTCTATATTTTTTAGGTGGTCTTTCTCCCTTTTTTCGAAAAACAGCCAAATTTTCTCAGGCGCGTAACTTTTGATGGATAGGACTAAAATATATTTGAAATCAGCATTAAAATCTGATTCTTTTGATGTATCTATTGGTATCAAAATCCCGTTTCGGTTACCTTTGAGCCGGGTCGCTCCTTACTTACAGTTCGTTACCACGAACTGTTTGATAAACTTTGAGTGCTTCCCATTCGAAACAACTGTTTCTGCAACAAGAAGACGCCCATATCACACCCTTAGTTAAGGATATTTATTGAAATGTAGGGAGGTAGAGGTCTAAGCCCCTCCCCCATTTTTATCTGAATGACTTACCATGGAAATTTGAAAATGTTGCCCAAAATTGTGCTCTTATAGCAGTATTCCTGCCCCATAGATGAAGATCCACTGCCCCCCCCCCCTTTGCTATAGGTGGTGTGCAACCATGCACTTGCCCGGTGCAGTTGAATCGCAATGTGATTCAATCTGAAGACAATGGGAAACATGGCATCAGATTCAGTTGGGAAGATGAAACGGTACAATCCCATTACATGGGCCTCTCGGCTTAATCACTTTAGACTAGGTAATGATAAAACCCGTTTTTCACGTCTTAACTGTTATAGAGCAGGCAATGATATCAAGGTTTTCATTGCGTATACGATATTAAACTGTGTTTTTTTTTTGGAGTTTAGATGGGGAAAAAGGTACCTAGGTTAGGTTAGGTTACGTATTTAATAAATGCAATGCTTTACCCCCTCACCCCCCCCCCCCCAATTTGCAAATATATAGCCCAAATTTGTTTATAAACTATTATATATTCATCCTATTTTATTTTATTTCATTAGCATCAACCAAACCTGACTTTTTAGAGAGGCCCATGTAATGGGATTGTACCGATGAAACTCCGAAACTTGCACTGTCCAGACCATTTTAGTCGCTTAAAAAAGTTAGGTTTATTTGAGGTTGTGAGAGTTAACTTATTTGAGGTTGTGAGAGTTTAGGGTGTGAGAATAGGTCTGGTGTGATAATGAAAAGTGGGGCATATGTCGTCATTCTGATCGAAAATGAGTTATGTATTTGTCGTGGGTAAACGCAGCACGAGGAATTGATTGATGCAGCAAGAATTGTCCTATCTCGTACTGTTACGATGAAAATTAGACATATGTCACAAAGTGGGGTATGTTTCTTTTTTTTATCAGGTCTTGATACAATTCAGAATGACAAAAAAGGATTAACTGATGGAGCTATAACATGGGCTCAGGCATTTCTCTCCTTTCTTTGTCAAGGACAAAGGAGACATACGCAATGAAATCAAATAATTTTGAATTTGCTCGGAATATTTCAATTTAATTTATACCACTGAAAAGAGCATACGAGGCTGGTTTACAATATGTTCCCTTTATCTACATTAACTAAAAAAAAAACAGTTTTATTTAACTGAGAGTAAGGAGCAACATTAAAACTTTTAATGTCGCTCCTTACTTTCAGTTAAAAAAACTTGATTTTTTTATTTAATTTCTCAACATTTTTGAATTAATGCAGCCTTGATTTTGGCTCACCGTACATGAATAATTAAAACAAAATTCGCACATTAATTTTCCTTTTTTTTTGGCTAAATAGCTTTCTCGAAATTTTGTTCTGACGTAACTTACGAATTAAATTACGTAATGAATTTCTATATTCGTATATTTTTGTTACGTATATTAGGGTGTTTACCCCCTAGTCAATACCTCGCTCTTTACGCTAAAGTTCGAATTTTGTTCGAATCATAAACCCCTGGATCAAAAAGGCCGGTTAATTAGAATAGATAGCTCTTTTGAAAGAGCTAAAAAAAATTAGCGTAAAGAGCGAGGTACTGACTAGGGGGAGAAACCCCTCATATACGTAATCATTTCTGTTCGTTTTAAGTTTTAATGTTGCTCCTTACTTTCAGTTGAAAAAAAACTTGTTTTTTTTATCTAATTTCTGATCGTTTTTTAAATAATGCTGGGAAATCCGGCGCCCCTTCATAGTAATGTACCTTCTCCCAAGGAAACATCCTCCATGGAAAGATTCTCCCCCTGAAAAAAAAATTCAGGGGAATCTTTCACCCTGAAAGATTCTCCCCGGTAACCCTTACTCCGACCCCCCCCCCCCACCAGAAAAAATTCCTCCTGAAAACGCCTGTATACATCCAAATAACCAATACTATATGTAAACAATGGGCAAAGTTTATAACTTGCAGCCCTTCCCCCGGGAACTGTGGGGGATTAAGTCATCCTCAAAGACATATCAATTAGATTTTTGACTATTCTGAAAAAAATGGCTATCTCAAAATTTTGATTGGGTGACTTTGGGAAAAAAATGAGCGTGGGGAGGGGCCAAGTTGCCCTCCAATTTTTTTAGTCATTTAAAAAGGGCTCTAGAACTTTTAATTTCCGTTCGAATGAGCCCTCTTACGATATTCTAGGATTACTAGATCGATACGATCACCCCTGGGGAAATAAAAAAAAACAAAACAAAAAAAAATACAAATAAACACGCATCCGTGATCTTTGTTCTGGCAAAAAATACAAAATTTCCACATTTTTAAAGATAGGAGCTTGAAACTTCTATAATAGGGTTCTATGATACGCTGAATCTGATGGTGTGATTTTCATTAAAGTTCTATGACTTTTAGGGGTTGTTTCACCCTTTTTCAAAAATAAGGCAAATTTTCTCAGGCGCGTAACTTTTGATGGGTTAGACTAAAATTGATAAAACTTATATATTTAAAATCAGCATAAAAATGTCATTCTTTTGATGTATCTATTGGTATCAAAATTCTGTTTTTTTAGTTTAGGTTACTATTGAGCCGGGCCGCTTCTTACTTACAGTTCGTTACCACGAACTGTTTGGATTAGCCTGATCCTTCAGAATGAAGTTTGGTAATGTGATGTTTGGTAATGACTGAGTTGCTAGCTTTACTTACATAGGCGGCATTATTAATAAAAATGGTGTATGTAGTGAAAGTTTAAAACCTAGGATAGCCATGGCGTAAGGGGATTTAATGACCTAGGGTAATAGGTTATCAAAAATCATGCTAATTGCTGATCCATCTGGCAAGGGCGGATCCAGGATTTTTTTTTTTTTTTGGGGGGGGGGGGTTTACTAATTTTTGACTTTTTCGTGGGGGGAGGGGGTTTACTAATTTTTGACTCAGTTTTCGACTAATTTTACTGATTTTTACCTAGGTTTTACTAATTTTCGACTTATTTTCGACTCGGTCAAAACTTTCGGGAGGGGGGGGGTTCAAACCGGGTAACCCCCCCCCCCCTGGATACGGCCGTGCCCTCTGGGGGTAAAGGAAAAGCAAGACGTCCTCAAACGCTGTCCAAAGAGGCCGTAAGAAAGGATCTAAAGGAAACATAAATTTCATTGGAAGGAGTAAAGAATTAAGTTTGGAATGTAGAAAGAGCTTCCGTAGCTGTGGTGGCTTCAGACGGCTTGGTACTGCGGTAAACTGTTAGACATTCTATATCTTTTCCTTCCTTTTTTTATGAGCATTTGAACTTCAAATTTCGTTAAATGAAGCCCCACTCAATATGTTACGATGACTTGTTTGATATAATCACCAAAATATAATAGCCCCTGGAAAGAGAAACATAAATACTTATCCCTAACCAGGCTCTTTTGAGGAAAATACGAGTATGTAACTTAGTATTTTCGCAGATAGGGGCTTGAAACCTGCATTCTTCAGATGCAAAACACCTTGTTCATTGTGTAATTTTCAGCTTGATCACACGCCTTTTGAGGATATTTTCTCGCTTTTTCTAAAATCTAATTTTCTTTGGCTAATAGCCTTTTATGTGTGAACTTAAAATTAATCGATTTAAAATGTTTATAATCAGCATGAAAGTTGGATTTGTTTTGACATCGGTATTGATATAAAAATCCCCTTCCTTAAAATTTCGGTTTCATTGACAGGGTCAGGTTTACTTATTATTGGTACTTACGTGTTATCCCGACAACACTCAAAAAGGGAAGTTAGGTAAACTATAATGAAATATACCCAAATATGATGAAAATATAATACTTTAGTAACAGAATTAAGGAAACTAAAACAGAGAATTGTTGAAAGCAGGCTGCCCACAACGCATTATATTAAATACCTTACCAAACCAGCTCTATATATTAAAGGTACTTCTGCATTATATTTCACCCACCGCTATAGACTGTACAAAGAAACCAGACAGATGGTGATTTCTTGTTGGGTTTACAATATTTAAACAATTGTTTTTTGGGGTTTAGGGGGGGGGGGAGGTACGGTACTTTTCCATTATGCGGGCCTCTCTAAAAATTCAAGTTTGGTTAATGCTAATGAAATAAAATAAAATAGGATGAATATATAATAGTTTATAAACAAATTTGGGCTATATGTTTGCACATTATTATGGGCTATATGATTCCAAATATTATAATCATTTTTGTCGGAAATGAATTTTCGGGAAAGTACCAAAGGTACCTAGGTTAGGTCAGGTTACGTATTTAATATATGCTATGCTTTACCCCCCCCCCCCTAATATGGAAATATGTAGCCAAAATTTGTTTATAAACTATTATATATTCATCCTATTTTATTTTATTTCATTAGCATTAACAAAATCAAATAACTCACCAAATAGCTCCTCCTTTGTGCAAAGTTGTGTTGGGGAAGCACCAGCTTCTAGCTGAGCGCTAGAGGCTGGTTCCACTCGTCTATGCCTCGATACTCCAAAATTGGAAGATACTTCCCGTCTACTAAATATCCCCATTTGGCTATTATTTCCAGCATCAGATATTATCCTTTTTTCATTAACTGTCACTGAAATTTCTTTCACTCTCGGAGGTATATATTCACCAATTTGGTTACAGCGTTCAGACAAACTAGAGAGCCTGTGTGAACTTTCAACTATCGGACAAGTTTCACGATTTTCTTCTTCGTCTTTCAAACAGTGTTTCTCATTGTCACTAACATTATCCTCATACACCAACACAGAATTTCTCCATACCCGCTTCAAACTCTGAATTGTATCGTGTTCTGTCGCGGTACTATGATCATAGCTGAAAGTTTTAGCCATCCTAGCTACGCTGGTGGACGAAGGACGAAATGGGAGGCGCATAGCATCCCAAATGGAGTGCCTGACCCTTGACTCGTTTAATTGTTCGCCAAATAAGTGAATGCCTATTTTTAATAAGTAATGAAACTTGGCGAAAATTATGGCTGGATAATTCAAACTTGAAGATTGGCAATGCTGGATTTGTAAGGCTTTAAAGATATAATCAAAATCTAAAATGATCAAACTGTTTCCTTGATGTTGTTTATAGACTAGTATTTTCTTCAATTTGCTGTTTAGAGACCTTAATTCAGTATAATCAAAAATAAGGCCAGTCAATGTTGTTGAAGTGGGTAACTTAAGTTGAACATTGTGGTTATTTTGAAAAATTGAAGCTATGTCCCTTTTTCGGGGTATGAGAATTGAACTGAAATTCGTTTCCGGATTTCCAACATTCCACCACAAAATTTTAGAGTCTTTAGACCTTGCAACATCACCTTTGACACAAGAAACTCTATCATCTTTATAAAAACTGAAAGTTGCCCCATCTTTGAAAACATCACAAAATTGTAACTGACTAAAACATCTCCATTCTTTTATAAGATCTGATAGATTACAGACATTAACGAAATTTGCAAGGAATAATTGTTTCTTAGTTGGACTCTGGGTCCGAATTCTCTCCAAATTTTGGCATTGGGTGAAATTGCTCATTCGGAGACATAGTTTGTATTTTAATGTCAGAGAATTGCGCTCTCTACAGGTGTCACCTTCAGAGATAAGCTCTTTCCCAAAGACATGGTTGACTGGTGCTGATGAACGTATAAAAAAACCAGGAAAGTCATTGACAATATTTGTTCTTGAATCGGACTGATTTGTGGTTAAATTTGGGAATTCATTAAAATCCATGAAAGGTTTTGGACTGATTAATCGAATGTATTCTCGATCTGATTGAGTACATAACTGCGGCTTAAATGTTCGGGTTTCGCAGTTATCTAGACTTCGATATGATAGAAAATCTTGCGTGTCCGAAGAGCTCCCTTCTAAATTGAGTATGTCAATATTTTTTGGAGTGGTAACATAGCTTTCACCTTCATAAGCTGTAAAATCTAAATGTTTACAGAAAGAAGGAGATGAATAAGTTTTAGATTCAAGAAAATGTTCTGAAGGCGAAATATATACTGCAGAAGATGGCAAAACAGACTCTTCTTCGTTGTTTTCTGAACCATCAGTAGCACCACCTTTTTCATCGAGATTCTTGCAAGAGTTAAAACCAGAATAATGGGAATCAGCTTCGTTATGGGGGGTTTTAAATTTGGATCTCAAAGAAAATTGATTAAAAGTATTTTGGGGTTTTGGAGTAATCTTGGAAGGAGTGAAAGCAGTCCTAGCTGTACACGTGGAGTTTTTAATTTGTTCTCTCAACGGAGTTTTTGAACTCTTACAAGAATCTAATGCAGCTTTATTTGGTTTCAAAAACGCTTTATTGACATATGCAGTTATCTTCTGAAACGCACCTTTTCTGGGTTCATTTGGCGCCTTTTGAAAATGAGGCTTCAATTCAGCACTTAAGCCTTTGCCAAATGCTGCCTTCCCACGAGTATCATTCTCTCGGTGAGGTGAAAAAGGTCTCAAATGTGCAGACCGATATCTAGGACTTAAATTTGTATTAGCTTCCAATCTGCACTCATTTCGATCTAAAACGGGGAAAGAATAACGTCTACTGGTAGACTTAGAGGGGCTATTGTTGAGAATTGGCTGACTTCGCCTTTGAACACTTGTTTTCCTCGGGGGAGAAATAGCATCACTGGGTGTCAAGGTTTTTCCTCTAGACCTCTCTGGAAGACTAGCAAGATTCGCCTGCCTAAAAAGATGAAGAAAAATTCGCTTGAGCTAATGTTTTCACAAAAGGTCAGAAATGAGAACATTGTAAAAACATAATTCGCCCAGGCAGTATCTTTAAACGACAATTAAAAAAGCTTGGCCATAAAAAGTCTCTTATATCACTTTCCATTATTAAGAAGCCATTAAAACTTAAATGCTTCAAAGTGGCCAAGTTGAAACTTCACTCTTCTTAGTTTTAAATTTAAACATTCGTTCGTAATCACCTATGGCTCTTACGGCCATTTCAAACCCTGACCTTATTTCTTTTGACACATAGTTGAATACCGAAGAGTGATCTGAAATTTCCAATTTTCAAAATCTCGATGAAAAGATTATTACTTGCCACAAAAATCTAAACGGTGAATATTTAATTTCTTTTCATGAAAAAGGTTTAAAAAGTGTTCCAATGATAGGCCCTATATTATTAAACCCATTAAGACACTAATTAGAAATAAAATAAAGATATTCAGGAATGTTAAATTAAATGTCAACTACAAAGAAAATCGAAAAAAAATTATTTGTTAGTCTGCTCGACCCTACTACAAACATAAGGTTGGAGAATTACCTAAAAAAAAAAAAAAAAAAAAAATTAGCATTCAGAGGTTAAAAAGGTGCATGGCAGGAGACTTAACCAGCTTAAATTCAACCTACTGGAACCCCCTGAAATTACCGCCAATGACCTTAAAAGGCTCCCTGCTTCTATCGTCCAAAGCCTTCCAGTATTATCTCATCAATTACCAACTAATGATCTTCCCCGTTCTTAACCCTTCATTTCTCCTCTGGAGATCGACAGAAGAATTGGGAAACTGAGAAAAAAAGTGCCTGTTCTCTAAATTTGTCTGTGTTTCTTGTTAGTGCCTTCAGTGGTTCTCTTTAATGCCCTTGTCTGTCCTTTTCAATGAGATTACCGAGCCTGGGCAATTTGCACAAATATAGAAGCAGGGTTTCATAACCTGTTAAAAAAGAAAGATAGAAAACCTGGTTTTGATGTTGCACGCCATATATCTCTCACTATATATCTATATAGTGATATATATATCTCCCTATATTCTCAAAATAGTGCGAAGAATTCCTTGAAGATTGGGTATAGGACATAGCCAGCCTTTTTCTGACCTGAGGCGATTCGGAGACCTCAAATCCACTTCAACTTCCCATTACCTTGTACATCGTGTCAACACCATTGGAAAAATTCTTGAAATGCCTAATGCTTGGCTAGATTATATTTCGATCGATTCCCAAAAACCATTCTATCTTGTTAACCACAATACATTAGTTGAATTTCTTATCAAGAAATTCGCAGTTAATTCTTTCCTGGTAAAATTGGTTGCCTCATTCTCATCAAATAGACCAAAAGTAATTAAATAACTGAATCATTATTCCGATCCTCTCCCGCTCCACAATGAAATACCATGCATTTTCAACGTAATATCTTAAAATAGGTATCCTTTTCCCAGACCCCATTGCTACTGATGATGATCGCTGTGTATGTAATCGAAATATATAGACTTTTGTACCTAACTGTCTAAATAAATGGACTTATCCCCATTTGAGAGTTCTACTTGTTCGTCAATAAAATACCCCAAGGTACTCCTCAAGACCCCCTCCTTTACTCAGTTTTGATTAACAGCCTGGCTAAGGAATTTCCTGACAGACGGAAATTCGTTGATGACATAACGGTCGGTGAAACTTGCTATAAAAGTTTAATGAGCAACTCTATGAGCATCCTCAATGACATTGTGCAAGATGCTTCGGGCTTGGACATCAGAGTAAACCCTTCTAAATCCGTGATAATGCCAATTTGTTTCTTTAAATCCCTGCCCCATTTTTAATCTTATCCCTCCTCAAATTCCTGTGACCTCCTTTGACTTACTTGGCGTCGAAATTTCTTCAAATTTAAAGTAGGGTATCCAAGCTAAAAGTATCATACACAAAGCTAATGCATCTATCTCCCTGTTTAGGCTCCCATACAAATTTGGTATGCCCTCTTCCTGTTCTTTAAGGATTTATACTTCTTCCTTTGTTCGCCCTAATCTTGAATATGCTTATCCAGCTTGGCACCCTGGTATCAAACAGTTCGTGGTAACGAACTGTAAGTAAGGAGCGACCCGGCTCAATGGTAACCGAAACTCTAAAAAACGGAATTTTGGTACCAATAGGTACATCAAAAGAATCAGATTTTAATTCTGATTTCAAAAAATATAAGTTTCATCAAGTTTAATCTTACCCATCAAAAGTTACGCGCCTGAGAAAATTTGGCTGTTTTTCGAAAAAAGGGAGAAACACCCTCTAGAAGCTATAAACCTTAATGAAATTCACACCATTATATTCAGCGTATCAGAGAACCTTACTACAGAGGTTTCTAGCTCCTATCTACAAAAATGTGGAATTTTGGATTTTTTGCCAGAAGAAAGATCACGGGTGCGTGTTTATTTATTTATTTTTTTTTTCCCCAGGGGTAATCGTATTGACCCAGTGGTCCTAGAATATCGTAAGAGGGCTCATTGGATTGGAAATTAAAAGTTCTAGTTTCCTTTTTAAGTGACCAAAAAAAATGGAGGGCAACTAGGCCCCCTCCCACGCTAATTTTTTTCTCAAAGTCACCCAATTAAAATTTTGAGATAGCCATTGTGTTTAGCATAGTCGAAAATCTAATAAATATGTCTTTTACGATGACTTAATCCCCCACAGTTCCCAGGGGAAGGGCTGCAAGTTGTGAACTTTGCCCATTGCTTACATATTGTATTGGTTATTGGGAAGTATACAGACAATTTCAGGAAGAATTTTTTTTCTGGTGGGGGGGAGGGGGCTGGAGGAGGGGATTACTCGGGAAAAATCTTTCCGTGGAGAATGTTCCTTCGGGGTAAGGGACATTTCTATGAAGGGGGCGCCGGATTTCCAAGCATTATTTAAAAAACGATCAGAAATTAAATTAAAAAAAAAACAAGTACTTTCAACTGAAAGTAAGAAGCAACATTAGAACTTAAAATGAACAGAAATTATTACGTATATGAGGGGGTTCTCCCCCAAGTTTATACCTCGCTCTTTACGCTACAGTTTTTTTTAGTGCTTTCAAAAGAGCTATCTATTCTAATTAAACGGCCTTTGTGATTCAGGTGTTTTTGAATTAAAATTTTTTATCTTTTAACGTAAAGAGCGTGGTATTGACTAAGGGGAGAACCACCTCATATAAGTAATAACATATACGTAATAAAAAAAAACAATAAAAAAAAACTAGCGACACGGCTCAATAGTAATCGAAACTTTTAAAAACGGAACTTTGATGTCAATAAATGTATCAAAAGAATGGGCTCATAATGCTGATTCTAAATATATGAATTTTGTTAAGTTTAGTATTACTCATCAAAGGCTACGAGCCTCAGAAAACTCACCTGATTTTTTAAAGAGGGGGAAACATCCCCTAAAAGTGAAAAATTTTGAATGAAAATCACACCGTCAGATTCAGCGTATCAGAAAACCCTATAACATAGGTTTCAAACTCATATCTGTAAAAATCTGCAACTTTGTATTTTTTGCCAGAAGCAAAATATACGAATATAGAATTTCGTTACGTAAATTAATTTGTAAATTACGTCAGAACCAAATTTAGAGACAGGCATTAAGCAAAATAAAAGTAAAATTTTAATGCAAATTTTGTTTACTTATTCAATGACGGCGAGCCAAAATAAAAGCTGCATTAACTAAAAAACAATCAGAAATTAAATAAAAAAAACAAGTTTTTTAAACTGAAAGTAAGGAGCGACATTAAAACTTAAAACGAGCAGAAATTATTCCGTATATGAAAGGGGCTGTCCCCTCCTCAACGCCTCGCTCTTTACACTAAATTTTGACTCTGTCTCACAACTTTATTTTTTAAAACAATACAAAACTTTAGCGTAAAGAGCGATGCGTTGAGGAGGGGACAGCCCCTTTCATATACGGAATAATTTCTGTTCGTTTTAAGTTTTAATGTCGCTCCTTACTTTCAGTTTAAAAAACTTATTTTTTTATTTAATCTCCCGGGAAGAGTCAGATAAATTTCAATCTATCCAAAAAGGAGCCCTGCGAATAGTTTTCAAAGAAAGTAAATTTTCATACTTTCTTCTTCTAAAAAAGCTAGGTTAGGAAAGTTTGAGTGGAGGAGAGTGCCTCCGTTTTCCACAAAATGCAACGACTAACCCTCACACGGAAAACATTCTCCTAGAAGACTCTTGCCAACCAGAGTCCGCCCCCCTAGGGCTGCTTCTCAGCCTGTTCCTACCTTATCCCCTGTTCCCTGCTGTACAAGATATGAAAAATATTTGTCCCCTACATTAGGGAAAACATTTATAACATCCCGCTAGTTTTCCTCTTTTTATTACTTTTGCTGGCGTTGAAATATTTTTTTCCTTTATCCTGTTAATTTTTTGTACATCAATTTTAATAAATACGTTACAAGGCTGGGCCTATATTCTAAATTAGTTTGATATTGAAAAAAACCCACAAACTCCAAAAGACAAAATTATAAAATTAATTTCTGTCCTCCAGCCATCATAAAGCTGGAGGTACCTATATATGAACTTTAATGACACTCAAAATAATAGCAACATTTTTTTTTTTTTTTGGTTTGTCGATAGCCAGAAAGAAATATTTTCTTATTTCAAAATAAAAATACTTGTCAGTGATGATGATATCATGATAGCTGTTGAGCTTGACAGGTGGGCATTATTTTTAGAAGTTATGTTAGTACTAAATATTCTTTTAGTTTAAACACATGGTCACTTGGCCACTCCTTGGTTAGGATTTTGAATTTCATGTTGAGTGGCACATGTTATTTTTCTTCTTAGTATTGACAAAATGTCGTTGTGGCAGATCAACCGAAAGACTCGTCAATTTACAGCGAGTTTTATAATAATTTTAATTATCATCATCGACGTTAAAAAGAATTGTGTCGTTTGTCCAAGTAATTCACCAAACAAGATTTCAGTCCCTTGGATGATGCCTGCAGAAGAAATGAACCGTACGAAAAGAGACTAAAAATATTATAAACTTTGAAAATACTTTCCAAAACAGCTTTCAGGCTAGTCATGTTGTTTTAATGTTGAAAGTGTTTATTAAATTTTTCTTTCTCTTCATTTTCTGTTTCATCAGCTATGTACCTTTCAATTACAAGTCTCAAATATAAGTGAAATTTATTTTTAGTCTAAACCCAATTTTGATATCTTAAAATAACTGTAATTTTCTTCGAAATTATTTGAAGTGGCTCATCTAACCCTTGAAGCCCAAGTGTCAGAATTTTCTGTGGTTCGATGTTGATTGCAAAAGCTGACATAAATCCCTTATATATACTATTTAATTGTGCGTTCCTTCCGTTTTTATAAATATGTTTACCTCACACCTAAGGCAAGAGGGACATAGATTGCTATCACCACAGTAAAGGGACACAATTATGCTAAAGAGGAACGCGAAAAGTAAAAAAAGAAATAGCCTATTTGTGTTATTAGAAATCCTGCACTTTTCAGCTGGGAGTAATTCGTTGCTGCAAAAGCGTTCTTCCACCTAATTTGATCACTTGTTCAAAATTATCCTGTTAGAGTATTGGGGCTGTTCATTTTCTTCAGTTTCTTCCAAAACTTACTTGCCTAACTTAATCTAAAATAAGACTAGTAGGGCAGAATGTAGGATCGTCAAAAACAGTTGCAACTTTTAAAAGCTAGGTTTCATATGGATGCAACCTTTTACAACCTACGACAGACCTTTTGCTCCTTCTGCCACCATTTTTCAGGGTGACAAAACTATATATAAACACAACACTTGATCTGGTTCTAAGAAGCAGAAAACACCTAGACAAGAGTATCGTCAGCTTCGTTTAGTGCTGTATACACTTCTGGAACCGACTCCCTAAGGGTGCAGTCCCAGCAAGTCCATATGTTGGATCCTTAAGATTCAATAGGTGTTTGAAAGACTAACAATGAATTTGAAAATACCAGAAAATGTCTCTGAAAATGTGCAAGCCAAAACAGATACCTCAATGACCAGATTCAGTCACATCAGAACAGCAGGAACTACTAACTAAGAACAGATACAACTATAACATTATAATATGCTAAAATAAGTGCAAGAAACATGATGGAGATCCAATTATGAAAAAGAAGTCCAACATACCGGAATGCTGAACTGAAGAAATTCTGGCTTAAATATATCAATAACAGAATCATAATATTTATAGTCTTTATGGAGTTTTTCGCAAAAGAAAAATTTTAACCAAGAAGTTAAATTGAAGATACTTAGAAACTGCTGTTTTGAAAAACAATGGCTACAATATGCAAGCACAGACTTAATTTGGAAAGTACCGTGGAGGGCTCCCCTTGGCCTGTCCAGGGTTTTGAAGAGGCCTAGAATGACTACTGACGTTTAAACCCTAGTGACAAACCTATATGCGCATGAAAGTGTCAAAAACTTATTTGTGTATACATTTAGGTTTTGTTCTACTTTTCTCTAGATCTACATTTGCTTGTACCCTGCAAAATATTTTGTTCATCCGGTGGATCAAGTTTCATTTTCCACTTAAGGTTATTTGGTGATTAAACTATGCTTGTATAACAATATTTTTTTTTATGTGAAGCTGTTGAAACTCCAATTCAGATTTCAGCATCTTTATTGTTTAATAATCATTGTTTATTCATGTTTATTGAGACATTTTACAATATTTTTGAGATGGTCAATGCAGTTTTAAATCTGCTATAGCTTGACATCTGGTTTCTTGAAACCTTTGAAAGGACCACAACCAATTCCAGATTTAGTTGAAACATTGCTTCTGAAATATCCTTACTGTTCGAGTTTCCCTTTTATTCGTTTTTCTTAACAAGTCAGATATCCAGGATGTATCCAGGATTTTTGATCAGGGGGGGGGGGTAAAAATTATTCTTATTTCTCGTACATAGACTTAATCGACCTCACAGCGGAGCCGTTTATTTACATATTTCTATTAGATGCTTGGGTGGGTTTGAAAGATCAAATCGGGTTTCGAGTTAGCTAAAGTGACAGTTTGAATCCTTTTGCAATTTTATTAGCCACACAACCAAATTGTCCTACCAAGGAGAATTTTAAGTCTGGAGCCTCAGGCAAGAAAAAATAAACTAATAGCCCGGCTAGCCGATTAAAAGGTTAAGTGTATTCTGAAGTAACAGCAATTTAAGCATTTGATATGGCCGTCTTGAACTGGAAGCGCTATCTTACGAAAAGGAAAGATGCGTTTAAAATGGATAATTAGATCACCGTTTCATTGGAAATCAATGAAAATCAGAGATCTAAGGCTTTTTTTAACCTCCAATTGCAAGCAAACAATTTTCATTAGGATGACGGAAATATAACAATAAATTAGCAAAAATTACTTTCTAACAACTTGCGGAAACGTACTAATTAGGCAGGAAATTTAAAAGCCACAAGCTTGGAAATAAACTTAGTCAAAGAACCGACGCAAGGACCTTAGCAGTAAAAAAAATTCGTTGATTCAACGCATAAAACTTAGGTAAATAATTCAGACAAGTCACAGTAAAACATGCTATAACCCTTCCACTCAAGACTTCCCACAGCTCTGTTTGCCCTTGTTCACTAGTGTTCCTTTTGAATGATGGCTACATTCTCCACAATATTGAACTTGCTTCTCAGCTGATGATTTAACCCGGCATTTTTTCTTTGAAATATTGAATGCCACCCCCATCTTGAGGAAACCATTGCATTCAGGCGTCACTGTCACAGCTAAAATACCAGATACATTCAATGCAATTTTCAATTCTAGCCTTCCTCCTCATCATGATAAAATGACATTTAAGTCATCCATTAAGATACTGAGGAAGAGACAAATCTACGTGTGATTCCCGTGCTACTTCAAGTGCATGGCACCTGAGCTGTCTAGTTTAATTGATTGTTATCACGTTCCAGTGTTGTAGCCAGTGCAATAAAAAAGGGAAAGAACCTCCCTTTGGTGTTGGTTGACCTTACTGCTTATGAAGAAGAAGAAACTTGAACATTTCCTGCGACTGTTTGGGACGCCAAGAGGATATCAAGGCAGAAAAAATAATATGCCAATAATATGTTAAGTATAAGAAATATTAGCAGTCATGAATTCTCTATCAATGCTATTAGCATAGAAACTAGCCACCCTGCTTTGTTGTGTTATCTAGTTTTTCAGTACCGCACTTAGAATTATTCAACAGTTTTCTTCAATAGTGGTTCGATTTGTTAGAGAAATTTTCTAACAATGTTAGCTGACAATCTTTGTTTAGATAGCGGAATCACAATTGTTGATAAGATTGTTAGCTAATATTTTTGTTTGGAAAGTGGAAAAAAGCTTCTAGCCACTAAACTGCTCCAAAGTTACATTTAAGCATATCAGCAACATAACAAGTTCACTTTTGTGTTTATAGAAAAAAAATTCCGATGTCATAGTCATTAGGGTTTAACAAAAACTCCAAAAATTGATACTCGAGTATTGGTCAGTTTTCGCTTTCAAATCCAAGTAAAACTCGTTTTTTTTACATATTTTTTAGAACACTATTTGAGAATTGTTATTTCATACATTGACATATGTGTATAAGGAGGTCTAAGCATCCTGTGAGTATGTGAATATACTACTATAGTATTTTCACAGATTTTAAATAACATATTTTAATTCTCTATCCATGTACAACATACAAACAATTGTATGTTGTACATGACAGAACATATTTCAATAGGTTAATACTGGTTACAATTGTTATTAAATAATTTTGAAGGAAGAGTAGGCCATCCATTGTTTAAAGGGGGGGGGGGAAGAGGATTAAAATTTCCATTTTGGTATAAACAACCCAACGTGGGAGAAACTTCCTTCAGCTTCTACACAAGTAATGCTCCTGAGAAGTTTCACATACGCCCTTTTGACAATATGGATACACATAATGTGTTTTGATTCGGTTTTACATCCCTTTTAGTTCCTTTAACCATTACTTGGATGTTGTAGAAATACCCTATTGAGAGCCTGGATGTACATAATTCCTTTTGATTTAATTCCACATCCCTCTCTACGTTCCCTGAAAGTCTCAACTTAACACCCTTAGGCGTTTCCGAGAAAGTGCACATATAGTTTTTTGACAATCTGAATGTACTCACTGTTTTTTGACTTGGTTCAATACCACAACCCCCCCCCCCACCCTAGCATGCCCTGAAAAATTTCAATTTAAGACCTTATCCATTCCTGAAATATTGTAGATACGTCCTTTTGAAAACCCGGATTAAAATACTGTTTTGATTTAGTTTTATATCCCCCTCAACATGCGCTGAAGGCTACGACTTAATACCCTCAGCCGTTTATGAGATATTATATATCTGCTATTTTGATAAACTAGACACACATAGTGCCTTTTGGTTAGTTCAACATCTCCATCACCATGCCCTAAATTTTTTAAGTTTATGCCCTCGGTCTTTCCTGAATTATTGCAGACACACCTTTTTGACAGCCTGCATGCACATTCTTTCGTTTGATTTGTTTCAATACCCCCCTCAACACTCCGTTAAAGTTTCACCTTAATCCCCATAGCCTTTTCGGAGATCCAGGATAAAAAATGCCCCTTTTCCCATTAACAAAGCCTTTGTGTAAACAGTGGCAACTTAAATAATTTATAGCCCTTGTCCCATGGGTTTTAGGGATCATGTCATCCCTGGAGGCATAGTCATTGCATCTTCGAATCATAGGCAACGCAATCTCGCTGCCTAAGTAAAGAACGATGTTGGCACAATGTATTATTTTTTTTTTTTGCTGTTTTTTTTTCCATACCAGGGCACTTCGTATCGAAGGAGTTGTCGTAGAAACTTCAAAAAGGGCTCATTCAATTGGAAATTGCAGTGGCTAGTGCCCTTTTTAATAGTTGAAAGTGATTGGAGGGCAACTAGCCCACCCCCAAGCCCATCATTCCCCCAAATACATCCAATCAAAATTTTGAGATAGCCATTTCGTTCAGCGTAGTTGATTTCTGGATAGAAAATATGTTCTTGAGGAGGATACTCCCCCGCAGCCCTCAGGGCAAGGGTTTTAAGTTATGCCCTGGGGGCATATAAGAATAATGAAGAATAATGTTGGCACAATGTATTATTTATTAAGTTTTTCCTTTAGAGCAGGGTACTTCGTACCAAAGAAGTTCTCGTAGAAACTTCGAAAAGGGTTCATTCAATTGGAAATTGGAGTGGCTTGTGCCTTTTTTAATAGTCGAAACTGATTGGAAGTCGACTAACACCCCTTCCACGCCCACCATTTCCCAGTGAGGGCTTTGAGGGGGTTATCATCCTAAAATACCTAATTTCAAGAACTTTCTGCAACGTTGAACAAAATGGATTTCTAAAAATTTTGATTGGATGTGTTTGGTAAAATGGTGGGCATGAGAGGGGCGTTAGTCGCTCTCCAATCACTTTCAACAATTAAAAAAGGCACTAGCCTTTTCAATTTCCAATTGAATGAGCCTTTTTGAAGTTTCTACGACAACGCTTTCAATAAAAACCTTATATTCCCCCAGAGTATAAGTTACAACCCTTGCCCTGAGGGCTGTGGGGGGGGGGGGGGTTGTCATCCTTAAAGACCTAATTTCCAAAACTAATTTCCAATAAAAGGCTACCTAAAAATTTTGATTTGATGTGTTTGGGGAAAAGGTGGGCGTGAGAGGGGGGTTAGTTGCCCTCAAATCACTTTCGAATATTAAAAAGGGTACTAGCTATTTGAGTTTCCAATCGAATGAGCACTTTTTCAAATTTCTCCGACCAAGATTTAAATAAAAACTTTATATGCCCCCAGGGTATAACTTATAAGCCTTTCCCTGAAGACTGTGGGGGGAGTGTCTTGCTCAAATGTATTATTTCCTGAACTTTGAACTGTGTGGAACAAAATGGCTATCTCAAAATTTTTATTGGATGTGTTTATGAAAAGGGTGGGTATATTAGAGGGTTGATCGCTCTGCATACACTTTTTACAATTTGACAGAGTACTAGTAATTGTACTTTCCAGTCAAATAAATCCTTTCTTAGTTTTCTACAACAAAACGTTATATAAAAACATTATATGCCCCCAGGGCATAACTTAAAACCCTTGCCCTGTGGGCTCTGGGGGGGGGGGGCTGTCATTCTCAAAGACCTAATTTCCAGAACTTAAAACTACGTTGAATAAAATGGCTATCTCAAAATTTTGATTAGATGTGTTTTGGGAAAAGGTGGGCGTGAGAGGGGGGTGAGTTGCCCTCCAATCACTTTCGACTATTAAAAAGGGCACTAGCACTTTGAATTTCCAATCGAATGAGTCTTTTTTGAAGTTTCTACGACAACTCCTTCTATAAAAAACCTTATATGCCCCTAGGGCATAACTTACAACCATTTCCCTGAGGGCTGTGGGGGAGGGTCCTCCTCAAAAACATAATTTCTATCAGGAAATCAACTACGTTGAACAAAATGGCTATTTCAAAATTGGAATTTTTTTTTCCGTTGAGAAAGGCTCCCGGATGTGGGGCCGAAATATTCGGAGTATTTGTGTTTAATTAAATGTGTTGTATTCACTGCTTTATAGAAATTAAAGCCCGTTTTTCTTGTTTAATTTCTTGTAACTTTCTGATGTATGTCTTGTGGCGGGTTCTCCATTGCATGAGGTGATTCATTAAGTTTAGTGTTACTCATCAAAGGCGCACGAGTCTGAGAAAATTTCCCTGATTTTTGAAAAAGGGGGAAACACTCCTTAAAATTAAAGGAATCTTGATGAAAATCACACCATCAGATTCAGCGTAACAGGGAACTCTGCTGTAGAAACACCCCCTATAAGTCAAGGAATCTTAATAAAAACCACACCAAAAGATTCATAGTATCAGAAAGCACTACTGTAGAGGTTTCAAGATCCCATCTGCAAAAATGTGGAAGTTTGTCATTTTTGCCAGAAAAAATATCAGGGCTGGCTGATTATTTTTTTTTCCCAGGGGTGATCGTATTAAGCCATTGGTCCTAGAATATTGGAAGGGGGTTCATTCAAACGTAAATTAAAAGTTCTAGTGCCCTTTTTAAGTAGCCAAAAAAAGGAGGGCAGCTAGCCTCCCTCCAATTCCCTCTTTTACCCCAAGTCGTTCAATAAAAATTTTAAGATCACCATTTTGTTCAGCATAGTTGAAAGGTCCAACAACTTTGCTTTTGGAGAGACCATGACCCCCCCCCCCCACCCTCACACACACACAGACCCCGGGGAGAGGTTAAATTATGAAATTTACCAATTGTTTACGTACTGTATTTGTTATTGGGAAGTATGCACATATTTTAAGGGTGGGTGTGTGTGTGTGTGGCAAATTTCCTGCTCGGGGGATTTTTCATGGGGAGGGAAATATCAGGGCGGTGAAATTTTCACACAAAATTTTACACTGGGGGATTTTCCGGAGTTCCTATACGAAATTCTTTTTATTTGTCTTACTTTCTCTTTGCTGACCAAATTTTACATGTGCAGATATTAAAGGTAATTTTCTGGGGTAAATATTTACAGGAATTGAATTGTCAAGAGGATTTTTCCGTGGGGGTGATTTTTCCGTGGTTGGGGAGACGGGTCTCCAGGCATTATTTTAAAACAACGATAAGAAATAAAATAAAATAAACAAGTTTTTTCAACGGAAAGTAGGGAGCAACATTAAAACTTAAAACGAACAGAAATGATAACTTATATAAGGGGGGTTGCTTCCTCCTCAATACTTCGCTCTTTACGCTAAAGTTTGACTTATCCAGATGGGCAAAAGAACGTATCTGCAATGTCTTTGGAATGGCTAACGGTATTATGTTAAGACTTTCAGGGCATGTTGAAAAGTATGTTGAAATAAATCAAAAGACACTATGTGAATTCAAGGTTGTCTGAAGGGCTTGTCTGCGATATCTTAGAAACGCCTAAGGGAGTTAGGTTGAAAACTTTAGGGCATGTTGAGAGGGATAGTCGATTAACATTTTTATATACTCAGGGTTATAACGTGATGGTGGTCAGAATGGCTTCAGCCCTACATAAACTAAGGACTAAGTATATTTTCAATTCATTTATTTTGATAATATTCCACGTACCCATCCATTTAACGTTCTATAGTACAACTATTATCAAAATTTGTTGTAAACCTTTGATTAATATATAAATAGCAAACCAAAATTTTCATTCTTAAGTACAAAAACCTGAAAAAGTTTTAAAAATATTCCGTTATCAACCAATAAGAAAACTATGTCAATTAAAAATTAACAGAAATTAGTTTGAAAAAAGAACTTTTTTCCAAATCAGAAGTTTCTTTTTTAAAGAGCTACATTAAACCTCAGACGTTAAAATGAAGATAAATCACATCAATAAATGAGTGAAGCCCAAAACGAAGAGACATTACAATAAATAATCAAGCTAAACTAAGAACAAACAGAAACCACCTCAAACAGGAGTTAACGCCACCTAGGTCTTATAAAGGCCAGAGCGTCATTTGCGCTTTACTGAAAACAAAATACATTTTAAACATTTTGTCTTTTATAGCGTTAGTAAATACAACACTGCCGACAATTCCAGGAATGAATATCATTACACATTAAACTGTCAATTTATGTACATTAGTTCTTTGCTGTAATCTTGTTTATTATGGTGACAATCTTTTTTGCTAATGTTATGACAATAAAACCCACTACTCGACATAAAAATTGTTTTCAGCAAAGCGCAAACAAAATTCTGGTCCTTAGAGAGCGTTAGGCCTTCTCATATTTGGATGATTTCTGTCCGTTAACAGTTTGACTTGACTATTCATTGTGATTTCTGTTCGTTTCTGGTCTAATTTGTTTATTAATAGTGATTTATGTTCACTTTAATCTTGAATTACCATTGGACTTGGTTTTTGCTCGTCTTTGGTTTATTTCTCTTTACCTATCTTTGAAAAATTTCTCTTATCAAAAAATATTTTTAAAAATTAGCAATAATGAATAGTGTCAAAACGTTTGCATTTCATTTTCCAATGCTTAAAAATCTTTGTAATCGTTTTAATTATTATTAAAAAAAACTCGATTTTTAGAGTTTTTCAATTTCAAGTTTCTGAAAACTCTTTTCAACTCTAATTAATTTATTTTTAGCCTCTCTGAGGACGACTTATCATTTCTTAAATAAATCCTCTTTTTCGTTCATAGACTACAAGGCAGCTGTGATAATTAAAGGTGCGGATCTTCTCTCTCCCAGTCCCTTTAGCAATTGGAAAGGTCACAGTTCAGATCTTAGAGTTAATTTATCCAGCAACGAATTTACAAGAAAAAAAACTTCAACATAGTCTCCCCCGTAAGGTTCTATGGCCAGGAAGGAACGAAAGAGCAAAAGAAATATACAAACAGGAACAAGACAAAAAAAAGCTAAAAACAAAATCCAATCTCCGACCTCAAAAATCCCTAATAAGCAGCCCACGATTGCACACCAAAAATCAATTAAACTGAAATGATTCTTGCTCAAACAGACACCAAATCCACTCCAGAGACATCAACTCAAAGGGAGACAATAAAGAAGCTCAATTTTTAACTAGTTATTCTTTAACATTCTTTTTAATGATACCAAACAAGTGTCAGTATCGTACGGACTGTGTGCTGACTATGGAAGTGTGCTCCAGATCATATTACAAGCTGTCAGGGGTTTTAAGTCAGACTGCAATGGTGGAGAATAAGGAATCTATAAGTTGTTGGAAGTGCAGAGATGATAAGATAATTGATCAAAAATAAAAGATATATTATTACACAGGGCAGCATGAAGGTGGACATGCAATTGTCGAAAAGTGAGAGAAGTAGAAGACAGAAAATAAAGAGATTTCAAATCAAACAATGGTTTGAATGAAGAACGGTTAATTTTCAAAAAATATTCCTTGCTTTATCATTAAGCTTCAAAAGTGGCTTCAGAGACGAGAGAAAGGTTGACGTCCAAATAACAGGACAAAATGAAACATAAGACTGAACTAGGTCGTACAAAAGTATTCTAAGAACCCACCCCTTAAACATGCACTTTAGCTTTTTAAGGATTCCGAGACTCTTTCATCTTCTTCAGGTCAATATAATACCTGAATAAAAGATTTTCATCAAGCAAGCTGCCCATGAATTGAACACAACAATTTTAGCTCTACTTTTGGAACCTCTTCATACATATATTTCATTCAAGTCAGAGAATGCCTTTCTGACTCTTGAGAAAATGGGAAAGCATGACTTTTAAACATTTAAAGCGATATAATTCACATCAAACCACTGGGTTACTCTTTCAAAAAAGGCTGACATCTTTGAACAAACATCAGACTCAGTTCTAATGGCTGTGCCAAGAATACTGTCATCTGCAAAAGTAATAAGTGCATCGAAAAAAGATAAGCTCTTGTCACAGTTAGCGGTAGATGCCGGTTGACAAAGACGACAGCAAATCGCACGTTTTAATTTTCTTTAACCGCATTAACAAGGTCATCAACATAAATTAAGAGGAGCATTGGCCAAATGACGGATTCTTTCGGAACACCAAACTCTAAGGGTTACGAAAGAGTGGGGAAGCCGAGATAACTTGACCAGATAATTATGAAAGAAAATAATAAGCACAATCTTATACAAATAAGGAACAGTTTTCGAAAAAGAATCTTGTGTGTTAATGAACCGAATGCTTTTTGCACAATAAGAAACAGAGCAGTAGGTATCAGACCATCGTTAGAAGCTGACTGTAAATAATTCACGAGAGTTACACATCCATATTCAGTTGAGTGCTTTGCCCTAAAACCAAACTGAAAGGCATGAAAAAAATGCTTAGGGTTAAGAAAATCAAGAAGTCGAGAAAGCATGGCCTTTTCAAAATTTTTACTAAACAGTGATAGAAAAGATATGGGACGACAATTTGCAGGATCATTCTGTGATCCACAACTAAAAAAAACAATAAGAACACGCTTTAAAGCACTTGGGGATATATTATTATCAAAAGAAAGACTGATAAGTTCCCTTTGGCCAGGAACGTTGACAGGAAGAATGAATTTGACTACCTTAGTAGGAATACGGTCTAGACCAGAAAATGAGGAGCCCCTCTAACCCGGAAAAATTTTTGAGATTTCAACTTCAAATACAGGGTCTAACACCATTGATTTCAGACATGTAGGTTCTAGAATTCATTCAAATTCAAAACTGGTTCATTAATGATAATTGCTACTTATTATTTGAATAATATGTATTGTCACGAAAACAAATGATCGTGAATTTTGAAAAAGAACTGGAAACCCTGATGTCTCCTTTTTTTCTGCAGCGCTATCGAGGCACTGGAACATAAAAGGGGCATTGAAATGGATAACCAGCCAAAGTTCTTGGATAGGGAGTTTTATTTCCCCCATTCAATTGAGGCGTGCATTAATTGGTCACTGGTTTTAACGTTACATAGCGTGCTTCACCTTAAAGTGCCAAATGAAGAATATAAGTGATTCACCATCTAAAGCTGCTTCTAAGTATAATGTTTGCTCCCGTTTCACTCTTCTTCTAGACCCTTTTTTTGTTGCAGCAGAAAGTTTTAAGTCTATAAAAAAAAATTTCTGCCATACACCTCACATTTTTTTTAAATTCTCTTTTGCTACTCTGTATCAATCTTATTGCGATAGTAAATTTATCAGAATTTCGAAAAAGAGCCTTAAATCCCCCCAAAATAGCCTCAGATAGAAATGAAAAATAATTCTTTAAAATCGCCGGGGTCGAACACCACATACTGGGTAATTCTGGCCTCCCACCATGAACAACAATGACAATCACTTTTTGCATGGTAAGCACGAACGTGTCTTCTGGTCTTTCTTCTTTTTTTCCCGCCAGGAAAGATAGTGTCGAACCAGTTATTGTAGAATGTTAGGAGAGAGCTCAATTAGGAGGAAAATCGCCATATCTAGCGCGACAAAATAGATCGTGCCGCAGCAGTGTTTTTTTCTGCGATTTTTTGCAACCAGGCTTTAAATCCCTGGGAATAGAAGTTCTCAGATTGCCAATCGATTTTATAACCTATAATCGTAAACAGGATGTTTTCACCCCCCCTCCCCCCATTCCATCTTCACAAACCACAGCAAATTAATGTTTCCATTTTCTGCCATAAAACATAAATTCCCAAAGGGAGTCAAAACACAGGGGAATGCAAATTGTAATAGAACCAATTATCTTTTTCTTGTCAAAACTGTAAAAAAGAAGTTTCGAGCCCCCGATCTTCTTACAAAACGGTTGTAAAAGTATGACGTGAATGCCACACTGAGCACCGTATTTCCTCATAAACAGTGAGCTAAGAATGTTACGAATGTTGCAGTGATTACTAAGGTTTTGATGAATTATCAACAGGTGATGGCTTTTTTACGTAACAAAATAGATTTTGTGACAGAAGAGTGGCGTTTCTACCTTTTTGTGCAATAAAACATCCATTTTTGCTCAAAGAAGGTAAAAAAAAAAACAGGAAATGCAAATTCTAAGACAGCAAATCGTTTTTCCATGGTCTAAGACCTTAAACAAGAGATATCCAGCCCTTAGCTTCATCATAGGCAGCGCAATCGCGCTGCCTAAGTAAAGAACGATGTTGGCACAAAGTATTATTATTATTTTTTTTGGTTTTCCATACCAGGGCACTTCGTATCGAAGGATTTGTCATAGAAACTTGGAAAAGGGCTCATTCGATTGAAAATTGGAACGGCTAGTGCCCTTTTTGATAGTCGAAAGAGATTGGAAGGCAACTAACACGCCTTCCACGCCCACCATTTCCCCAAACACATCCAATCAAAATTTTGAGATTTGAAATTTGAGCCATTTTGTTCAGCGTAGTTGATTTCCAGATAGAAATTATGTTTTTGAGGAGGACACTCCCCAACAGCCCTCAGGGCAAGGGTTTTAAGTTCTGCCCATGGGACAGATACGAACTACTTCGGCACATTGTATTATTTATTATTTTTTTCCTTTAGAGATGGGCACTTTGTATCAAAGGAGTTGCCATAGTAACTTCGAAAAGGATTCATTCAATTGGAAATTGGAGTGGCGTGTGCCTTTTTCAATAGTTGAAAGTGATTGGAAGCCGACTAACACCCCTTCTAAGCCCTCCATTTTCTGAAACATCCAAGGAAAATTTTACTATAGCAATTTTGTTCGATATAGTTGATATTCAGATAGAAACTATGGTTTTGAGGAGGGTACTCCCTCACAATCCTCAGGGCAAGGGTTGTAAGTTCTGCCATGGGGGCATGTAAGGTTTTTATAGAAAGCGTTGTCGTAGAAATTTCAAAAAAGGCTCATTCCATTGGAGATTCAAAGAGCTGGTGCCCTTTTTAATAGTCAAAAGAGATTGGAGGGCAACCAACCCCCCTATCAAGCCCACCTTTTCCCCGAACATATCCAATCAAAATTTTAAGATAGCCATTTTGTTCAACGTAGTTGTAAGTTCTTGAAATCAGGTCTTTGAGGATGACAACTCCCTCAGAGCCCTCAGGGCAAGGTTTGTAAGTTATGCCCTTGGGGCATATAAGGTTTTTATAGAAAGCGTTGTTGTAGAAACTTCAAAAAGGACTAATTCAATTGGAAATTGAAACGGATAGTGTCCATTTTAATAGTCGAAAGTGATTGGAAGCCAAGTAACACCCCTTCCACGCCCACCATTTCCCCAAACACATCAAATCAAAATTTTGAGATAGCCATTTTGTTCCACGCAGTTTAAAATTCAGGGAATCATACCTTTGAGCAGGACACTCCCCCTACAGTCTTCAGGGCAAGGGTTATAAGTTATGCCCTGGGGTCGTATAAGTTTTTACTGAAATATTTGTCGTAGAAACTTGAAAAAGGGCTCATTCGATTGGAGATTCAAAGAGCTAGTGCCCTTTTTAATAGTCGAAAGTGATTGGAGGGCAACTAACCCCCCTCTCACGCCCACATTTTCCCCAAATATATCCAATCAAAATTTTAAGAAAGCCATTGTGTTCAACGTAGTTGAAAGGTCTGGAAATTAGGTCTTTGAGGATGACAACCCCCCCCCCCCCCAGCCCCCAGGGCATGGGAGTAGATAGGACCCTAAAGGTCCCGGACGACACCCCTGCTGCCACCTACAACTTTTTTACATAATTTATGCATGTTTTAATGTCTGTTCGTTGTCAGTGAGAATGAAAAAACAGGATTTTTTCTCACTTTTATGGATGTTTCTTGGACGGTTATGAGTGTTAGTCAATTTATTTGTTGTTTTTCATGGATGTCAACATAAATTTATGTCTGTTTTATGGTTTTTGTCAGTTAGAATGAAAAAACAGCGACGAGTACAGCAATTTATGGATGTTTTATGGTTTTTGTCAGTGAGAATGAAAAAACAGGATTTTTCTCACTTTTAAGGATGTTTCTTGGACGGTTATGAGTGTTGGTCAATTTATTTGATGTTTTTCATGGATGTCAACATCAATTTATGTCTGTTTTTATGGTTTTTGTCAGTGAGAATGAAAAAACAGGAATTTTCTCACTTTGATGGATGTTTCTTGGATTGTTATGATTGTTGGTCAATTTATGGAGAGTTTAACGGTTTTTGTCAGTGAGAAATAAAAAAACAGGATTTTTCTCACTTTGATGGATGTTTGATGGATGGTTATGTGTGTTGGACAATTTATGGATATTTTTATGGTTTTTGTCAGTGAAAATGAAAAAACATGATTTTTCTCACTTTGATGTATTTTCATGGTTTCGGTGAAATTGATTTACAGAATCGAGGGGAATTATTGATTCATAAAAGGGGAGAGAATTTCAGAGAACTTGATTTACATAATCGCGAGGGGGATTATTGATTTACGAAAAGGGGAATAAAGAAACAAGTATGGCTTCTTTGATCTTAGGTCTGAGGGATAAACGCTCTATAGGTCAGAGAGAAAAATTAATGTTCTATTTTTAAATAGGGCTTCATTGATCTTTAGTGACAGGAATTAGAAATGACATCACTTGTTATCTTGGAATTATGCGGGAGTCTAAAGAGATAGAAATTCTATTTTTAAATACGGCTTCACTTGTCTTCAAGTCGGAGAGATAAATTGATATTCTAACAAAACCATAATAGTATGGCTAGGAACATTTATGAGATGAAGAGGTTAACGTGGGAAAGGGTTTTCTAGAAATTTTAAATGTGAAAGCGCAGGGATGTCACAAACAAAAGGAACACGCACAAATTACGTTTAGGGATTATTTGGGCGAAACCGTTCTAGACATTTTAGGGAATTATTTTGGTGAAACAGTTAGAGCCATTTTAAAAGATGATTTTGGAAGATGTTTTAGAAGAGGATTTGAGGGTGAAACTCTGTGGTCGTTATAATACACAAGTTCCATTCGAACAGTGTCGTGAGGTCCCTACCCCAACTACAAAGGGCTCAGATCCCTCTACCCCAACACCAAAGTGCTCCGATCCCCCATAACCCAACCCCCAAGGAATACCCCGGTCCCCAAAGGTTCCCCGGGCTCCCCAAGGGCCCCCCCCACCCCAAAGGCCCCTGAGCCCCCATTTTTTAATACTTTTTTAAGGCTTCATTATATATTTTAAGAACAAGTTATTTTATTAATGTCCATCTTAAACCCATTTTGCAAGTTGAAATGGGCGAAACCGTTTTAGACATTTTAGGAAATTATTTCGGCGAAACAGTTAGAGACATTTTAAAAGATGATTTTAGAAGATGTTTTAGAAGAGGATTTGAGGGTGAAACTCTGTGGTCGTTATAATACACAAGTTCCATTTAAGCAGTATCGTGAGGTACCGTAACCCCACCCCAAAAGCCCCCGGTCCCCCTAATGCACCTCGAGTCCCCAAAGACCACCGGGACCCCTCCCCCCATTTTTAAAAATAATTTTTGAATTTTTTTAACGGTATTTTTCTAACTTTTTTACGTATCTTAAAATGACATGAAATATGCTTACGGCTCTACCAATCGTACTCTGTGCTTGTTCATAGACACGACGCGGCTTTCCTACTGGTACTCTATGACAGGTTATCGACACTACCTAGTTTAATGCGTGCATTAAATCTGTATTTTTTACGCAGTGGAAGGATAAACACACAATTCATATCTGTAAAAAAGTGAAGATGAATTACTTAACGAAAGTATTTACACATGATAAAATCATAATCCTATTGAATACTGACATGGAGAAATGGCTGAACTATGAAATGAGTGCAAGTGGTAACACTATTGGAAATGTATGCATGCGTTGTCATGACAGCGAGAAGTTCAATTCCTTTGGAGTACCCAAGAATTTCCATCATGCAAACGGTGGATATGCGAGAGTAACATTACCAGAGAAATTAGTACTCAAAGAGAATGCCAACGTAAAAATAATAGTTGATGAAGAGGGACAACTTCTAGCTAATGGCTCTGGTAGCATGTTAGCCGTTGATAGATCTTATCGCTGTCTTTCCGGTCTTAGCATTCGAATGAAAGCAAAGGGAAAAAGAAGACATGCATACAGCTGCACCAACATCATAAATCATATCTTGTCAATGTGTCAAAACTGCTATCAATGTAAAAGTAATGTGACAATAGACAGTGAAATCGCAGGCAGAATAAAAAGGACATTAGCAGATAATATCATCAATGAATATAAAGATGAATTGACGGAAAGTGAAGCGCAAGTGTACTAATAATGTATAATAATGTATTTAACATATTTTTATATTACTATTCTACATGTCGTTATTTCATTAAAAATATTTTATGCATTATTTTGTTAAGTGTTCATTATTTTTGGGTTATGATAGAAAGTCAAACGTTCAGAATATTTATTTAAAAGATCAGAGATGTGAGAAAAAAGAATTTTAGAGATATTGATCCTACTACCAGGTTAAATTTTTCATAAAATATAGAAAAATTCAAAATCTGTTCTGAATTTTATCAAAGAACACAATTAAATTCTAATTTAACCAAAGAGAATAAAAAGTTTCAACCTCAGCTTTAAGATCACCAATACATAAAAATTTAAAGTTCACTTCTAAATTTTTCCGTAGAAGATAGGAAAAGTTATACTATGATTGTGATTATTTTTCATGATGCAGCTGTAACACTGAATATTATGATGAATATGTTCTAAGAGAAGAGAAAAAGTGGTCCTTTAAGAGACAACATAAGAGGTCATTCTATGAAATGGATTTTAAGCAACGAAAACCGTGGTGGAAGAGTTCTCATATATCATTTAACGATAAAACTAATTATTGATATGCATAATGAGTTTTATATTATAATCATACAATAAATTTTTTTATACTATATTTATTTTCTCCTACTAGATATGTATAGAATAAGGATAACAGCAGAGACTTATGTATATGAATAGTTCAGTTTGATTAGATCATCCCAATAGAGTACTATCAGTCCACAGTCAAGTTTTCTATCAATGATAAAAAATAAATAATTCTTCTAAATATTTTTATTCACTTGAAATATCAATATTTACAACAGTTTTTAAATATAAAATGTCTGGTTCAATTATCACAACTTCACTATCATTATCCTCCACTACCATTATATCTATGAGAGGGGGTGGTATACATTCAATCTCATTATCATTTATAGGTATATCGAACAAAGGAGACATCTCCTCAAATAAATCTTCACGTACTCTAATTGAAGATAAACCTGGTGCCAATCGCTCGTCATCTACAATACTCATTCGGCTCGTAGCATCAATTTCTGTACTAGTACAGAGAAGAAGCTCCTCCTCCTCAACTGTGAGCTCGTCAGTAACATAAAATGATGTACTAGTACAGAGAAGAAGCTCCTCCTCCTCAACTTAGAGCTCCCACTCGCTCCATACATCCTAAAAGATTGAGAACACTATGATCAAAAACTAGAGTTTACGGTCAAAAACCTGTATTAGTTCAGATTTTACGGGAATAGTTTATTTTCGAACCAAAGAAATGTATATACCATAATTTTATTACAAAAAAAACTAGAGTTTTGGTGCAGCGGTGAGTTGTAGTAGTAGTAGTAGTAGTTGAACTAACAATAACGACACTTGAGATTTTGGATGAATTTATCTCTCTTTGGGCAACTAAATGAAGTAATAGGATATGATAGCATCAACATTTTACATTTTTATTTTTCATGTTTTTGATTTTATATTGATGAAGAATTTAAACAGAACTTCAACTAGATTTTTTTTTGTTCGAAATAGATGAAAGGTCCAATACCTCAGTTAAACTAAGAGGTTACTTTCTGTAAACTGATGTCTATTGATAAACTTGTTAGAGTGTCAAAAACTTTTTCACAAGAGGACATTTTTCAACTAAAAGTAAAGAGCTACTAGACTAAATAAAAAAAATCATGAATTTATACACAGTTTTAACTAGCTAGGGCTAAATTTGTTAACGATGGATGCTTGAGGACATTTTTCAACTAAAAGTAAAGAGCTACTAGACTAAATCAAAGATGTGCAGAAATTATAACGAATAATTATTCAAACTTGAATTTTCTGTAAACTTTTGTCTAGTGATGAACTTGTTAGACTGACAAAAACTTTTTTTCCACAAGAGAACATTTTCAAGTAAAAGTAAAGAGCTGCTAGACTAAATAAAAAATCATGAATTTATGCACAGTTTTAACTAGCTAGGGCGAAATTTGTTAATGATGGATCATTGAGGACATTTTTCAACTAAAAGTAAAGAGCTACTAGACTAAATCAAAGATGTGCAGAAATAATAACGAATAATTTTTCAAAGTTAAATTTTATTTAAACTTTTTTATATTGATGAGCTTGTTAGGGTGACAAAATCTTTTTTTCCACAAGAGGACATTCTCAACTAAAAGTAAAGAGCTGCTAGACTAAATAAAACAAATCATGAATTTATGCACAGTTTTAACTAGATAGGGCTAAATTTGTTAACGATGGATCATTGAGGAAATTTTTCAACTAAAAGTAAAGAGCTACTAGACTAAATCAAAGATGTGCAGAAATAATAACGAATAATTGTTCAAACTTAAATTTTCTGTAAGCTTTTGTCTAGTGATGAACTTGTTAGAGTGACAAGAACTTTTTTTTCCACAAGAGGACATTTTTCAACTAAAAGTAAAGAGCCGCTAGACTAAATAAAAAAAATCATGAGTTTATGCACAGTTTTAACTAGCTAGGGCTAAATTTGTGTAAAAATTCAAAATTAGGAAAGAAAACCAAATGTTCCTGTATTACCTAAGTAACACAACAAAAAATCAATAGTTTATGTACAGTTTTAAATTATAATTACGAAAAAAATTGTCATGCTACAGTTGCGATGTGTGTATAATACACAAGTATCGGAATTGTTCATGGAGAGAGAACCGGATTACACGGTATTATTTAAAACGATAAGAAATTAAATTTAAAAAATTCAACTGAAAGTAAGAAGCAACATCAAAGTTTATAAACGAACAGAAATTATTACGAATAAGAAAAGGGCCACCCCCTCCTCAAGACATCACTCTTTACACAATTTTTTTGGAATTTAAAAACAAAGTTTATTATTATTAAAAATATTGAATAAAACTTTTTTATTTGATTATCTGAAGCATAGTTTAATGTTTTACTTTGAACAAACTACTTTGTTAATGCGTTACTTTTTATAAACACCAAGTATAAAGGCATTTAATTATCTAGGTGTTTGAAAACCAAGTTCAAAACTAACGATACTGTTTAAAAAAATTAGCTCCAACGCTTCGACATTGCTTAATAGAATTAAATGTTGGGAGTTTTTATCTTAGTTTTTGTATAAATCGTTTCGTTTTTGTAAAAAATTATAGAAAATATATTTCTATGGTTCAAAGATGTAAAATCCATAGGGGAAAATATAAATTAAAATTTAAACGTACATTAGCCATTGAAGGACCGGTGAGTTCATTTGGAGTATTCATTACTTTATATATATATACATCTATCTATATTTCAATGTGCACTGAAGTCAATGACATCAAACACTAAATAATATGCGATAATAACGGCATATTTCCTCTCCTTAATCAAATTAATAAATGCTGACCTATAGGATCATGGAAAACAAGTTCATTTTATGTCTTCTTTTCATTTGCATAAGACCCCCAATGTCATAAGCCATTCTATGACTTGTTTTTCAGAAATTTTAAGACCCTTTTAAGTACCAAAAAATAATTGGAGGACAACTAGGCTCCCCCCCTCCCACATCACCTTTTTCCAAAATCGTCTAATGGGAGCCACGGAGCCGAAGGCCTACCACGGGTAGGACCCCACCACCAAGGTTAGGTTAGGTTACCTAACATTTCTAGGTGGGCCCCCCACCCCCGGGGCCACGGGGACCGAAAGCCTACCACGGGTGGGACCCCCACCACCAAGGTTAGGTTACCTAACATTTCTAGGTGGGCCCCCCACCCCCGGGGCCACGGGGACCGAAAGCCTACAACGGGTGGGACCCCCACCACCAGGGTTAGGCTACCTAACATTTCTAGGTGGGCCCCCCACCCCCGGGGCCACGGGTCCGAAAGCCTGACACGGGTGGGACCCTCACCACCAAGGTTAGGTTAGGTTAGCTTAGGTTACCTAACATTTCTAGGTTAAGTTACATCAGGTTAAGTGGTGCACCACTTAACCTGATGTAAGTTAACCTAGAAATGTTAGGTAACCTAACCTAATCTAACCTAACCTAACCTTGGTGGTGGGGGTCCCACCTGTGGACGGCTTTTGGTCCCCGTTGCCCCGGGGGTGGGGGGCCCACCTATAAATGTTAGGTAACCTAACCTAACCATGTTGGTGGGGGTCCCACCCGTGGTAGGCTTTCGGTCCCCGTGGCCCCGGGGGTGGGGGGCCCACCTAGAAATGTTAGGTAACCTAACCTAACCTTGGTGGTGGGGGTCCCACCCGTGGTAGGCTTTCGGCCCCGTGGCCCCGGGGGTGGGGGGCCCACCTAGAAATGTTAGGTAACCTAACCTAACCTTGGTGGTGGGGGTCCTACCCGTGGTAGGCCTTCGGCTCCATGGCTCCCATTAGACGATTTTGGAAAAAGGTGATGTGGGAGGGGGGGGGGAGCCTAGTTGTCCGCCAATTATTTTTTTTTACTTAAAAGGGTCACTAGAATATTTTTTAAATTAGAATGAACCCCCTCTCGACTGTTGTGCTTCGAGTTGGAGTACAAATCTTTTTCAATCCCAACTTTTACCGGCTTATGTATAAATTTCATAACTTAAAAACCTTTCCCCCAGGGGCTGAAGGGTTCATTATCTCTAAAGACATAGTTATTGAGTATTTCAACTATGTTGAAGAAAAAAAATCCATCTAAAAATTGATTAGACGATTTTGGAAAAATATGCACATTATGACAAGAACTTTCATATATATGAAGTTACTTTGTTCACGTAGAAATAACTTTATTTCTGAAAAACAAGTCATAGAATGGCTTATGACATTGGGGGTCTTATGCAAATGAAAAGAAGACATAAAATGAACTTGTTTTCCATGATCCTATAGGTCAGCATTTATTAATTTGATTAAGGAAAGGAAATATGCCGTTATTACCGCATATTATTTAGTGTTTGATGTCATTAACTTCAGTGCATATTGAAATATAGATGGACATATATATATATAAAGTAATGAATACTCCAAATGAACTCACCGGTCCTTCAATGGCTAATATACGTTTAAATTTTAATTTATATTTTGCCCCATGTATTTTACATATTTGAACCATAGAAATATATTTTCTATGATTTTTTACAAAAACGAGACGATTTATACAAAAACTAAGATAAAACTCCCAACATTTAATTCTATTAAGCAATGTCGAAGCGTTGGAGCTAATTTTTTTAAACAGGTATCGTTAGTTTTGAACTTGGTTTTCAAACACCTAGATAATTAAATGCCTTTATACTTGGTGTTTATAAAAAGTAACGCATTAACAAAGTAGTTTGCTCAAAGTAAAACATTAAACTATGCTTCAGATAATCAAATAAAAAAGTTTTATTCAATATTTTTAATAATAATAAACTTTGTTTTTAAATTCTAAGAAAGTTGTGTAAAGAGTGATGTCTTGAGGAGGGGGGTGACCCTTTTCTTATACGTAATAATTTCTGTTCGTTTATAAACTTTGATGTTGCTTCTTACTTTCAGTTGAATTTTTTAAATTTAATTTCTTATCGTTTTAAATAATACCGTGTAATCCGGTTCTCTCTCCGTGAACAATTCCGATACTTGTATATTATAGACACATCGCAACTGTAGCATGACAATTTTTTTCGTGATTATAATTTAAAACTGTACATAAACTCTTGATTTTTTGTCGTGATACTTAGGTAACACAGAACATTTGGTTTTCATTCCTAATTTTAATTTTTAAACAAATTTAGCCCCATCTAGTTAAAACTGTGCATAAATTCATGATTTTTTTTAATTTAGTCTAGCAGCTCTTTACTTTTAGTTGAAAAATGTCTTCTTGTTGAAAAAAAGTTTTTGTCACTCTAACAAGTTCATCACTAGACAAAAGTTTACAGAAAATTTAAGTTTGAACTATTATTCGTTATTATTTCTGCACATCTTTGATTTAGTCTAGTAGCTCTTTACTTTTAGTTGAAAAATGTCCTCAATGATCCATCGTTAGCAAATTTAGCCCTAGCTAGTTAAAACCGTGCATAAATTCATGATGTTTTATTTAGTCTAGCAGCTCTTTACTTTTACTTGAAAATGTTCTCTTGTGGAAAAAAAGTTTTTGTCACTCTAACAAGTTCATCACTAGACAAAAGTTTACAGAAAATTTAAGTTTGAATAATTATTCGTTATATTTCTGCACATCTTTGATTTAGTCTAGTAGCTCTTTACTTTTAGTTGAAAAATGTCCTCAATGATCCATCGTTAACAAATTTAGCCCTAGCTAGTTAAAACTGTGTATAAATTCATGATTTTTTTTATTTAGTCTAGCAGCTCATTACTTTTAGTTGAAAAATGTCCTCTTGATTTAGTCTAGTAGCTCTTTACTTTTAGTTGAAAAATGTCCTCTTGTGAAAAAGTTTTTGACACTCTAACAAGTTTATCAATAGACATAGGTTTACAGAAAGTAACCTCTTAGTTTAACTGAGGTATTAGACCTTTCATCTATTTTAAAAAAAAAAAAATAAACTAGTTGAAGTTGTGTTTAAATTCTTCATCAATATAAAATCAAAAACATAAAAATTAAAAATGTAAAATGTTGATGCTATCATATACTATTACTGCATTTAGTTGCCCAAAGAGAGATAAATTCATCCAAAATCTTAATAGTGTCGTTATTTTTAGTTCAACTACTACTACTAATAATAAAACTCACCGTTGCACCAGAACTCTAGTTTTTTTTTTGTAAGAAAATTATTGTAAATAAATTTCTTTGGTTCGAAAATAAACTATTCCCGTAAAATCTGAACTAATACAGGTTTTTGACCGTAAACTCTAGTTTTTGATCATAGTGTTCTCAATCTTTTAGGATGTATGGAGCGAGTGGGAGCTCACAGTTGAGGAGGAGGAGCTTCTTCTCTGTACTAGTACATCATTTAATGTTACTGACGAGCTCACAGTTGAGGAGGAGGAGCTTCTCCTCTGTACTAGTAAAGAAATTGATGCTACGAGCCGAATGTGTATTGTAGATGACGAGCGATTGGCACCAGGTTTATCTTCAATTAGAGTACGTGAGGATTTATTTCAGGAGTTGTCTCCTTTGTTCGATATACTTATTAATGATAATGAGATTGAATGTATACCACCCCCTCTCATAGATATAATGGTAGTGGAGGATAATGACAGTGAAGTTGTGATAATTGAACCAGACATTTTATATTTAAAAACTATTGTAAATATTGATATTTCAAGTGAATAAAAATATTTAGAAGAATAATTTATATTTTATCATTGATAGAAAACTTGACTGTGGACTGATAGTACTCTATTGGGATGATCTTATCAAACTGAACTATTCATATACAGAAGTCTCTGCTGGTATCCTTATTCTATACATTTCTAGTAGGAGAAAATAAATATAGTATAAACAAATTTATTGTATGATTATAATATAAAACTCATTATGCATATCAATAATTAGTCTTATCGTTAAATGATATATGAGAACTCTTCCACCACGGTTTTCGTTGTTTAAAATCCATTTCGTAGAATGACCTCTTATGTTGTCTCTTAAAGGACCACATTTTTTCTTCTCTTAGAACATATTCATCATAATAGTCAGTGTTACAGCTGCATCATGGAAAATAATCACAATCATAGTATAACTTTTCCTATCTTCTACGGAAAAAATTAGAAGTGAACTTTAAATTTTTATGTCTTCGTGAACTTAAAACTGAAGTGGAAGCTTTTTATTTTCTCTGGTGAAATTAGAATTGAATTGGGTTCTTTGATAAAATTCAGAAGAGAATTTTAACTTTTCTATCTTCTATGAAAAATTGAGCCTTCTAGTAGTATCATTATGTCTAAAATTCTTTTTCTTACATCTCTGACCTTTATAATAAATATTCTGAACGTGGGAAGTTCTATCATACCCTAAAAATAATGAACACTTAAAAAAATAATGAATAAGATATTTTTAATGAAATAATGAAATGTAGAATATTAATATAAAAATATGTTAAATACATTATTATACATTATTAGTACACTTGCGCTTCACTTTCCGTCAATTCATCTTTATATTCATTGACGAAATTGTCTGCTAATGTCCTTTTTATTCTGCCTGCGATTTCACTGTCTATTGTCACATTACTTTTACATAGATAGCAGTTTTAACACATTGACAAGATATGATTTATGATGTTGGTGCAGCTGTATACATGTCTTCTTTTTTTCTTTGCTTTCATTCTAAAGGTAATACCGGAAAGATAGCGATAAGATCTAACAACGGCTAACATGCTACCAGAACCATTAGCTAGAAGTTGTCCCTCTTCATCAACTATTATTTTTACGTTGGCATTCTCTTTGAGTACTAATTTTTCTGGTAATGTTACTCTCGCATATCCACCGTTTGCATGATGGAAATTCTTGGGTACTCCAAAGGAATCTAACTTTTCGCTGTCCTGACAACGCATGCATACATTTCCAATAGTGTTACCACTTGCACTCGTTTCATAGTTCAGGTATTTCTTCTTGTCAGCATTCAACACGACGATGATTTTATCATGTGCACATACTTTCGTCGAATAATTCATCTTCACTTTTTTACAGATATGAATTGTGTGTTTATCCTACCACTGGATAAAAAATACTGATTTAATGCACGTAATAAACTAGGTTGTGTCAATAACCTGCCATAGAGTACCAGTGGGAAAGCCGCTTCGTATCTATGAATAAGCATAGAGTATGATTGGTAGAGCCGTAAGCATATTTCATGTCATTTTAAGATACGTAAAAAAGTTAAAAAAATACTATGTTAAAAAAATTCAAAAATTATTTTAAAAAATGGGGGGGCGGGGTCCCAGTGGTCTTTGGGGACTCGAGGTGCATTAAGGGGACCGGGAGCCTTTGGGGTTGGGGTAGGGGACCTCAAGATACTGCTCAAACGGAACTTGTGTATTATAACGACCACAGAGTTTCACCCTCAAATCCTCTTCTAAAACATCTTCTAAAATCATCTTTTAAAATGTCTCTAACTGTTTCGCCGAAATAATTCCCTAAAATGTCTAAAACAGTTTCGCCCATTTCAACTTGCAAAATGGGTTTAAGATGGACATTAAGAAAATAACTTGTTCTGAAAAGATATAATGAAGCCTTAAAAAATTAATAAAAAAGGGGGGCTCAGGGGCCTTTGGGATGGTGGGGGCCGTTTGGGAGCCGGGGGGACCTTTGGGGACCGGGGGCTTCCTTCAGGGTTGGGGTATGGGCGATCGGAGCCCTTTGGGATTGGGGTAGGGGGATCTGAGCCCTTTGTGGTTGGGGTAGGGACCTCATGACACTGTTCAAATGGAACTTGTGTATTATAACGACCACAGAGTTTCACCCTCAAATCCTCTTCTAAAACATCTTCTAAAATCCTCTTTTAAAATGTCTCTAACTGTTTCGCCGAAATAATTCCCTAAAATGTCTAAAACGGTTTCGCCCAAATAATCCCTAAACGTAATTTGTGCGTATTCCTTTTGTTTTTGACATCCCTGCGCTTTCACATTTGAAATTTCTAGGAAACCCTTTCCCACGTTAACCTCTTCATCTCATAAATGTTCCTAGCCATACGATTATGGCTTTGCTAGAATATCAATTCATCTCTCCGACTAGAAGACCAGTGAAGCCGTATTTAAAAATAGAATTTCTATCTCTTGAGACTCCAGCATAATTCCAAGATAACAAGTGATGTCATTTCTAATTCCTGTCACTAAAGATCAATGAAGCCCTATTTAAAAATAGAACATTAATTTTTCTCTTTGACCTATAGAGCGTTTATCCCTCAGACCTAAGATCAAAGAAGTCATACTTGTTTCTTTATTCCTCTTTTCGTAAATCAATAATCCCCCTAGCGATTTTGTAAATCAAGTTCTCAGAAATTCTCTCCCCTTTCGTGAATCAATAATTCCCCTCGATTATGTAAATTAATTTCATCGAAAACATGAAAATACATCAAAGTAAGAAAAATAATGTTTTTTCATTTTCACTGACAAAAACCATAAAAGCATCAATAAATTGACCAACACACATAACCATCCCTGAAACATCCATCAAAGTGAGAAAGATAATGTTTTTTTATTCTCACTGACAAAAACCATAAAACTATCCATAAATTGACCAACACACATAACCATCCATGAAACATCCATCAAAGTGAGAAAATTCCTGTTTTTTCATTCTCACTGACAAAAACCATAAAACAGACATAAATTGATGTTGACATCCATGAAAAACATCAAATAAATTGACCAACACTCATAACCGTCCAAGAAACATCCATAAAAGTGAGAAAAATCCTGTTTTTTCATTCTCACTGACAAAAACCATAAAACATCCATAAATTGCTGTACTCGTCGCTGTGTTTTCAGTCTCACTGACAAAAACCATAAGACAGACATAAATTGTTGTTGACATCCATGGAAAACAACAAATAAATTGACTAACACTCATAACCGTCCAAGAAACATCCATAAAAGTGAGAAAAATCCTGTTTTTTCATTCTCACTGACAACGAAACATTAAGACATGCATAAATTATGTAAAAAAGTTGTAGGTGGCAGCAGGGGTGTCGTCCGGGACCTTTAGGGTCCTTTCTACTCATAGGTTGTAAGTTATGGCCTGGGGTCAAATAAGATTTTTATAAAACGCATTGTCGTAGAAACTTCAAAAAGGACTAATTCGATTGGAAATTGAAATGGATAGTGCCCTTTTTAATAGTCGAAAGTGATTGAAAGCCAACTAACACCCCTTCCACGCCCACCATTTCCCCAAACACATCAAATTAAAATTTTGAGATAGCCATTTTGTTCCACGCAGTTTAAAATTCAGGAAATCATACCTTTGAGCAGGACACTCCCCCACAGTCTTCAGGGCAAGGGTTATAAGTTATGCCCTGGGGACATATAAGTTTTTATTGGAATATTTGTCATAGAAACTTGAAAAAGGGCTCATTCGATTGGATATTCAAAGGTCTAGTGCCCTTTTTAATAGTCAAAAGTGATTTGAGGACAAATAACCCCCCTTTCACGCCCACCTTTTCCCCAAACACATCCAATCAAAATTTTTAGATAGCCATTTTGTTCAGCGTAGTTGATTTCCAGATAAAAACATGTTTTTGAAGAGGACACTCCCCCCCAGCCCTCAGGACAGGGGTTGTAAGATGTGCTCTTGGGGCATATAAGGTTTTTCTAGAAAGCGTTGTCGTAGAAACTTCAAAAAAGGCTCATTCGATTGGAAATTAAAAGGGCTAGTGCCCTTTTTAATAGTCGAAAATGATTGGAGGGCAACTAGACCCCCTCTCACGCCCACCTTTTCCCCAAACACATCAATCAAAATTTTAAGATAGCCATTTTGTTCAACGTAGTTGAAGGTTTTGGAAATTAGGTCTTCGAGAATGACAACCCCCCCACAGCCCTGCGGGCAAGGGTTGTAAGTTATGCCCTGGGGGCATATAAGGTTCTTATAGAACACATTGTCGTACAAACTTCAAAAAGGGATCATTCGATTGGAAATTGAAATGGCTATTGCCTTTTTAAATAGTCGAAAGTGATTGGAAGGCAACTAACACTCCTTTCACACCCACCATTTCCCCAAACACATCAAATCAAAATTTTTAGGTAGCCCTTTGGTTTCATGCAGTTTAAATTTCAGGAAATTATATTTTTGAGCAGGACGCTCCACCCACAATCTTCAGGGCAAGGGTTATAATTTATGCCCTTGTGGCATATAAGGTTTTTATTGAAATCTTTGTCGTAAAAACTTGAAAAATGGCTCTCTCGATTGGAAATTTAAAGGGCTAGTAGCCTACCCTTTTTAATGGTCGAAAATGATTTGAGGGCAACTAACCCCCCTCTCAAGGCCACCTTTTCCCCATACACATCCAATCAAAATTTTTAGATACCCATTTTTTTCAAAGAGTCGAAAGTTTTGGAAATTAGCTTTTTAAGGATGACAACCCCTCACCCCTCACAACCCTCAGGGAAGGAGTTTTAAGTAATTCCATGGGGCATATAAGACTTTTTATAGAAAGCGATTTTGTAAAAACTTCAAAAAGGGCTCATTCAATTGGAAATTGAAAGGGCTAGTGCCCTTATAATAGTCGAAAGTGGCTGAAGGGCAATTAACCCCCCTCTCACGCCCAAACACATCCAATCAAAATTGTGAGATATCCATTTTGTTCAACGTAGTCGAAAGCTCTGGAAATTAGGTCTTTTAGGATGACAACCCCCCTCAAATCCCTCAGTGCAACGGTGGTAAATTATGCCCTGGGGGCGTATAAGGTTTATATAGAAAGTTGTTGTAGAAATTTCAAAAAGGGCTCATTTGATTGGAAATTGAAGTTGCCCTACTTAATAGTTGAAAGTGAGTGGAGAGTAATTGACCCCCCTCTCACGCCCACCATTTCCCCAAACACGTTCAATTAAAGTTTAGAGATAGCCATCTTGTTCAACGTAGTTGAAAGTTCTGGAAATTATGCATTTAAGGATGGCAAACCCCCCGGAGCCCCCAGGGCAAAGGTTGTAAGTTATGCCCTGGGGGCATATAAGGTTTTTATAGATAGAGTTATCGTAAAAACTTCAAAAGGGGCTCATTCAACTGGTAACTGAGAGGGCTAGTGCCCTTTTTAATAGTCGAAAGTGATTGGAGGGTAACTAACCACCCTCTCACGCCCACTATTCCCCCAAACACATCCAATCATAATTCTCAGATATAAATTTTGTTCAACGTAGATGTAAGTTCTGGAAATTAGGTCTTTGAGGATGACACCCCCCAGTCCTCAGGGCAAGGGTTTTAAGTTATGCCCTGGGGGCATACGAGGTTTTTATTGTAAGAGTTGTCGTAGAAACTTCAAAAGGGCTAATTTGATTGGAAATTGAAAAGGCTAGTGCCTTTTTAATAGTTGAAAGTGATTGGAGATTGACTAACGCCCCTCTCACGCCCACCATTTTCCCTAACACATCCAATCAAAATTTTGAGATAGCCATTTTGTTTAATGTAGCTGAAAGTTCTGGAAATTAGGTTTTTGAGGATGACCACTATCCTAACAGTCTTTAGGTTACGGTTTTTGATTTATGCCTTGGGGGCACATAATACTTTTGTAATAAGTGTTCTCGTAGAAACTAGGAGGTAGGTTATTTAATTGAAAATCAAAAGGGCTAGTTCCCTGTTTAATAGCTAAAAGTTATCGGAAGGTTTGACATTCTTATAGTGAAGATCGATGAAGGTACGATGTATTATTTTTTTTGTTTTTGTTTAGACCAGGGCACTTCGTATCGAAGGTTTTGTCGTAGGAACTTCAAAAAACGCTCAATTGATTGAAAATAGAAAGGGCTGATGCCCTTTTTAATAGTTGAAAGTGATTGGACGGCAACTAATCCCACTCCCACACCCACCCTCCCATTTGCCTTTATATTTAAAAACTTAATGATGCCCTAAGATTAAATCAAACTGCAGTGTGTTAATGCTAATTGCCAATAAGGCATCTCAGCAGTATCCCAAGAACGACATAATTTGCACTTCACTGAAAAAAATGCAAATGAATGTTCATTGTCAGTTTAATATACATATAGTGATATTTAGTAATCAAAATGTTAATATTATTTGATCTATTAAAGTTATAAAAGTAAAAACATTTATTTTTTTTCAGTAAAGTGCAATTATGTTCTGGCCTTGGGAAGGCATAGGGGTTTTGAGCCCAACTTATGTTATTTTCTGGTCTTTTTGAGTCTGACTCGTTTATTTTTTGTATTATCTTCTCGTTTTGGGTTTCATTGATTCGTCGATACAGATTTTCCGTAGTTTTGCGATTGATACATTATTTACTTTTAATTTTGCTCATTTTTTGTTTTATGAATTTCTTTACTTTTCTTTGAAAAGCTTATTTTGTAGAAAAAGTTATTTCAATTAATCTCAGAAAATGGCACTATAAATTGCAAATTTAGCCTTATAGTATAACATAAAAGTAATAATTTTGTCTCGATTCAAAAGTCGTTAGCTGATGTTGACATACGTGTAGCAGTGACTACTTAGATGGACCAATCTTCATCAGATGACCTTTTAAGTAAAATAAGATAAAGTGCTGCAACAAAGTGGAGTTTTCTTGCAGTCTGTGCCACAAAACATTAATTTTTTCAAAAAGAGGGTCAAAATGCTGGGGATAACAAGTTCTAGCAGACTCAATCGATTTTCTATGGTCAAAAACCCCAAATAGGAAGTTTTGCGCCCCCACCCATCTTGAACAACGGAAGCAGTTTCTAAATCTGCTGTGCCTTTTAAAATTTCCATCACCCAGGTTAATAACGATCTTTTTATAAAGTTTATTTGTGCATATTTGAAAAAAAAACTAGCAAAAATTAGTTTTAAAAAGACCAAGCTTTTTTACGGACGTAAAGAGCGAAGTTGAAATTTAAAACGAACAAAACTTATTGTTTCGCCGATTGTTAAAGATATATCTACAAAACTAGCTCAATTCAACTGACTCACAATATTTTCAAACGTCTGTAGAGTTCTAAAAACCTGCACTTTACTGAAAAATGAGCTTCCTTGAATTTTTTAGAGAAATATAATTGTACAGTAAAAGTTACCAATATTATGGTCGCTCAAAGAGTATTGAGAGACGTAAAAATTAGTCTTTATTTGTGCAGGCTAGTTAGAGTAAGATAACATCCTGTTTCTTAGAATCGGCTCTGTGTTTTCAGGAAAACACTATTTTCTAGTATTCTACACCTACAGATATTGAAAAATGCCACGAGTCAATTTTTTTCAGTTAGTTTTCTAGTTTTATCGTACTTAATTGGCAAAGCAATAATTTTCTTCAAGTTTCAGCATCTCTCTTTACTTCCGTGAGAAAAGGTTCAGGTTTGTTAAACTGATTAACAAATTAAAGATTACTTCCTATACCGTATTAAACTTTCAGGTCGATCAGATAAAAAGCAACGTCTAATTTTGTGGCTAAGGCTTGAATTCCCCCCCCGTCCCCCCAATCACACACTTCAAACGAAGCTTATTAAAATACATATACCTGGAATCGGCATAAAAGCCAATTCTTTTAAGATATCAATTATTATCAAACTTTCTTTTATTTTTAGATTTTCGGTTACTATTTCCCCGAGTCGCTCCTTACTTACAGTTCGTTACCCCGAACTGTTTGATAAAGTATTAAAGAGACAATATGATATTATCTCTTTTCCAAGATTTTTACGAATCATGGTGTAAAAATATGATTTTGACGGCAAAACATCTGACTTGAAGGTCCAAACCAGCTCTTTGGTCCAAAGGTTAAAGTAATTAATATACCCAAAGGATGACAGTTTTCTTGAGAAGAATCCTGATCAAACCATTAAATGGATATTAAAACTTGCATAGATGTAGTGTTGACATGATGAAAAATGGGTAAAGAAAAAGTTTGACATTTTGAAGTATTCATTGTTCAAAAAAGGAGGAATGACGACAGAAAATAAACAGATGATAAATCATTTGGGCAGTCAAAGACATCAAAGAATTTTTTTTATGTGACCATCTAGTAGTATCATGCCGTTGTCAGAAGGTAAAAGTGCGCATGCATCCCATTTCGGCGCTTTCAGACTTATCAACATTATCCTATTGAAAAGAATAAGCTGAATTCGACTGGTCTAGGGGAGATAGGCACATGCGAGGGTGTGGGGAACGAGCGTGGGATTGCCTCCTCCCTTGATATATTTGTTGTAACTTAGCTTGAAAGTTTCAAGCGAAAGATTTTCAGGAATAACCTTTCCTGGGAGGCTATTCCAGGCGGTGATAGATCGTCAGACGAAGTTAATTTTTAGGTATTCCTGATGGAGTGTATCCTGCTCAAGACAGTTCTGCCAAGCTGTGTTTTAAGGAGTTGCCCTAAAAGGCTCTGTTCTTTCATAAACGAGCTTTGAAAACTCCTCTGATGGAGGAGAGCGCATGTGTTTGTAAAAGACCGATAGTTGTCACGTCAGAACGATCTTGGATCGATTGTAGAGGTTGACGTGAAAAAAGGCAAGATGAACTCATCAGACAGGAGATTTTTGCATCTTAGAATACACTAATAGCTTCCTGGAGCAGGAGAATCTCAATTTGATGAGATATTCAGCCCATGCGCGATCTGAAGAAAAGTGGAATCCAAGAGGGCATAGTGCATCTATTCTTTTTATTACCTCTCATTTGAAGATAGAATATGGATTAGCCTTCATATTTCGTGCCTCAAAATGAGAAGCTCATTTGCTTTTATGCATTGAAACTGACAATCCACTCATCGGTCCACATCTTAACTGTTTCTAAGTTGGCCTGAAGTTTTTAATGGGTTAACTCATGATTCGTTTTGATTTGGAACCTATGCGTCCATAAGCTTTCAAAAATTGAACTACTTACGAAGATTCTAGTTTCTTCTTCTTATTGTGAATTTTAGTAATGTTTATTCCATTAGGTAGCTTAGTATCGCCTTCTTGGGAAATATTGATACAAATTCGCCGATTTTTCTTCTCCATGGCCGAAACTGATAGTTCCTGTTGCAACTTCTCTTTAGTTTTCCTATAGAAAAATAAATTGGTAAAAAAAAACTTTAATCAAGCTATCGTTCTTTTGTTTCTAGCATAGACTTATACGAGATTAGTTAATAATGGCAGTTTCCATTCACCCGAATGTTTCCTTTTTGTAATTGAAAAAAAGTTTTAAGGTGTTATTCAAAGAAAAGTAAGGAACAATATCAATACTTGAATCGATTAGCAATAAAGTCATATAACTTTTGAAGCGAAAATTGCTTTGAACGAGTAGCCTAAATAAAACCCAAAAAAAAACTAAAATTAAAATGAACAATCACATTAAACCTAAGATAATACACTGCAGGAAGCACTAACAATAATGAAATGAATGCTAGAGCAAAGAGAAATTCAAACGAATTATCAGGTTAAACTTAAAACAAACATAAGTTATGCCAAATGAGAGTAGGGCTGCCACCCCGCCGTCTAATTCCACAGAAAGCCAAATCATGACTTGTGCTTTACTGAAAACAAAATATATCTGAAACAGTTTTTCTTTTATCCTTATAAGGTTGCAAAATCGAGAATTGCTGAGACTCCAAAAATCTAATTTAGTCTTAATCAATCTAATTTAGTTATAATGATATGTAATAAATTTTTATCAATACTTTGTTTCTTTTAAACGCATTCCTTTCAAATATGCAGAAAACTAATTGTCAAATTGTTTATTGATTCGTGAATCCGAAATTTTTTTCAAGAAACAAAATAGATAGCTTCAAAAACTGCCAATGCATAAATTTTTATTAAGGCACCAATTTTCTATATGGAACAATAAGAAGAACTTTTGACAAAAATGTATCTTTTAGAAGTAGTAACACTAAAATGACAGCATATATAATTATTCTATGAAATATATTTTTTCTTCCCTGTAATCTTCATTGTTATCGTGATATTCTTTTTTTGTTACTGAAGTTCTATGAAATAAAAACCACGCTGTTTGAAATGCACATTGTTCAAAGCAAGGCGTCCATGATACTCAATCCTTTTAGAGATTTGAGGGGGAAAGTAGAGTCATTCTTATTTACGGAAGCTCTTAATTGTAAAGCTTAATTAGCCTTTGGATATTATTAAATAAAAAAATAAGTTTTTTTTTTAACTGAAAGTAAGCAGCGGCATTAAAACTTAAAACGAACAGAAATTATTCCGTATATGAAAGGGGCTGTCCCTTCCTCAACGCCTCGTTCTTTACGCTAAAGTTTGTATTGTTTTAAAAAATAAAGCTGTGAGACAGAGTCAAACTTGAGCGTAAAGAGCGAGGCGCTGAGTTCGTTACCGCGAACCGTTTGATTTTGTTATTGTGTTGTTGTTGTTGTTGAAAAAAATAAGACGCACTGCTCAAAATACAAATCGTTTTAAGTAAAGAGCAAATGAAACTTTGGCCTTCGAGTGCCGTAGCTTCTAGCTCCAAGTTCAAATCGTTTTATGACTTAATTAATTAAAAAGAACAAGTTTATTCAACCGAAAGTAAGGATCAATATTAAAACTTAAAGTGAACAGAAATTATCACATACATGAGGGAGGTTGGCCTATCCTCAATACCTCGCTCTTTACGCTGAAGTTTTACTTTTTGTCCCAACTCTTTCAGAACGAGTCCTGAAATACAACGACGGTTTAATTAGAATTAATTAAAAAAAAATTCCGAGCAAGAAGTTTCTCAAAGAAAATAAATACCATATTAAAGCTAAGAGCAGTTGAAATAAAAATCTACAATAATTCAAGTTCAAAGCAAGGCCGTACCCAGGATTTTTTTCGAGAGGGGGGGGGGGGGGTACTCAAAGATTTTTTTCGGGGGTTTCATTTATTCTATAATAGTAATTTCTGGTTGCTTTGAGTTTGAATTATTATAGATTTTTATTTCCGCTGATCATAAGTTTAATATGACTTTACTTTTCTTTGAAAAACTTCTTGTTCAGAGAGTTTATTTCAAAATGAATTTTTGTTTGTTTTTGATTCCCAAAGTTTCAAGTTTTTCAAAATTCCCTATTTCAAATCAAACTTTTTTTTAACGTTAAAGTTTCATCGAAGTATCAAAACAAGCATCAAAGTAACAAAGTATCAAAGTAAAGAAAGTACCAAAGTAAAGAAACTATCAAAGTAAACACTGGATGAAAGTAACAATGAGCAACTTCCATAACTTACAGCCCTTTCCCCGTAAATCAAAGTTTCCCTGTAAGTCAGTAAATCCAAGTATCAAAATAAACAAACTATCAAAGTAACAATAAGCAACTTGTATAACTCAAAGCCCTTTCCCTGGGGGCTGGGAGGGGGGTTCAACCCTGGAAGAATAGTTGTTTGGCGTTTGGACTGTTTTCAACAAAATGACTATCTCAAAATTTTGACCAGATGCCTTTGGAGAAAAGAGGGGGTTGGTTGCAATTTGATTACCATTGACTCTTCAAAAAAGAACTATAAGTTTCAATTTACAATCGAAAGAGCGTATTAACTTACCCAAAGTTAATACGGCCACCCTTCCACAATAACCTTATATGTTAACAAGGGGCACTAGCAAAAGTTACAAACCTTGCCCAGGGGGCTATGGGGATCTTTAATATGTCATAACAGCTAAGGGTATTATTTGAAACTTTCAGGGATTAAACAGGGGAACAAAAAACTAAATCAAGAGACACTGCGCGCATTCAGGATGCCAAAAGGGTGAATTTTTAAAGCCTAAATTACGGGTAAGAATATTAAGTTGAACATCACAAGGAATTTTGAGGTAGACATAGAACTAAATCAAAAGACACAATGTACAACCAAGTTGTCAAAAGGGCGTATATTTGATATCTCAGGAGCGGCTATGGATATTAAATAGAAAATTTTCAGAATATGTTGAAATAAACCAAAAGACATTGGGTGTATGCAGGCTTTCAAAAGGGTACATATGCAATATCTCAAGCATGATTAAGGGTATTAGGATGAAACTTCCAGAAAATGTTAGGGGGAGGATGTAGAACTAAATCAAAAGATACTATGTGCATTAAGGTTGTCAAAAAGGTGTATATGGAATATCTCAGGACCGGCTAAGAGCATCAAGTTGAAACTTTCAGGGCATGTGAAAGGGGATAAATCAATAGGCAATATACGTGCGCATCCAGGTTGCCAAACGGGCATATCTACAATATAGCAGAAACAGCTAAAGTTAGTAAGTTAAATCTCCAGGGCATAGTAAAGGAATGTTGAACTCAACCGAAAGACATTATGTGCATCCAAGTTGTCAAAAGAGCGTATATGCAATGACTCAGCAACGGCAAAGGCTATTAAATTGAAATTTTAAAGGAATATTGAGAGTATTATTGAGCTAGATCAAGAGACACTATAAGCATAAAACTTATCAAAAGGATGTACCTACAATATCTAAAGAACGGCTAAGGATATTAAATTTAAACTTTAAGGGGAACGTAAAACTAAATAAAAAGACACAATATGCATCCAGGTTATTTAAATGCGTTTTCTGGCATTCAGGCAAAAAAATTTCAATTGAAACTTCAGAACCAGGAGAATCTTCATCATTACTCAAACCTTGGGGCATTGTTTCTTGACATCCAATTTTTATTTTTCAAACAACAAAACAGAAATCTTTTCAATAATTGAGCTCAAATACAATACGATTCTCATTCAATAATACAGACAATAGCACACAAATCAAAATTTAACAATACAATAAGATTCTTATAAGAAAATCCCAATTCATCAGGGGCGTCCCGAGGAGGGGGGGGAGTTGCGTGCCCCTCCCATTTTTTTTGGCATTCGGTAAAATTTTCACCGACGGTGAAAATTTCGGCAGAAATTTTACAAAATAAGCTGAAATTTAGCAAAATTCTTGATTTCTGCAGAAAATTCGGCATAAATCAGATAGCGATTTGGTAAAATTTTCCAAGATCGCCCCCCAATAAGATGAGCCTCAGGACGCCCCTGCCGTTCAGAATTTGTCTATGCAACAGGATTGAGATTTGGATGGCTTCAGTCCTGTAGAATACCAAATATTATTCAGATTTTAAATCCCCCTTCCCATCATTTTCACCATTATCCCCTTTCCAATCAATTCAAAAATATTTTTAATAACTGTTATTGAAATTTGTTGCAAAGTTTTGTCAAACAAATAAATAGCAAGCCGAAATCTCAATTTTTAAGCAGAAAAACCCAGTTTTTTTGCAAACATTTCTCTTATTAACCAACAGCGGCGTCGTTTCTGGGGGCAGTTGCCCCCAAAATAATTTGGAGAAAAAATCATTATATAGCCCATGCCCCTGGACTCTCTGGATGTATACCCCTCTTGTTCCCCCAATAAAAATGTTGGAGCTGCGCCCCTGTTAACCAATACAAGAACAATGTCAATAAAACCTATTAAAAACCCATTAAGAAGACTCCCCTCCCCCTAAAAAAGTTTTTTAAAGAAAAGTAAAGAGCTAAATTAAACAATAGACGAGCAAGAAGTCATTCATAATGCATAATTCAATGGAAAAGAAATCGCCATCAAAGAATAAAGGAAATCAAAACGAGCAGAAATTAAAATGAATAATAATGTCTTTTAAACAGACCGAAATTACCACAAGCAGGGGTAGGATTAACATTCTAAGCCATCTAACATACAACTGCACGGTTCAAAATAGATTGTTTTCAATGAAATTCAAATGACGTTCAAGTCGTTCTGAGAGGGAGGGAGGGATTGGTAGTACCTCTCACATAAAACTTGGTTATTCTTGATATAAAATATTTTTTTCAGGACTCTTTCACTAAACGGACTCTTTTACCTAGTGTATATGGAATGTCAAACTGGAGACGCGACGAAAATCTAGACTTGATCCTCATTTGCATTTGCGCTCTGTTTCAAGCAGTGTGTCTTTATTTGTCGGGCCATCAACAACAAAAGAAAAAAGGTACTCTTTTATTAAACGGACTCTTTTATACAGTGCTAGTTTGGTTAATGCTAATGAAATAAAATAGGATGAATATATAATAGTTTTGAAACAAATTTAGGCTATATATTTGCACATTAAGGGTGGGGGTTGGGGGCAAAGCATAGCATATATTAAATACCTAACCTCGGTACGTTTCCCCCCCCCCCCCCCCCCCCCTCCAAAAAAAAAAAGAAAACAAAAAAACAACACTTTTAATATCTTATACGCAATTAAAACCACGCTATATATTGTATTTCTCTACATCGGTGTCTTGAATCATCCCGTAAAAAATGGGTTTTTCGTCGTGTCTCCAGTTGACCTTCCATATACACTAGATAAAAGAGTTCGTTTAGTGAAAGAGTACCGAAAAAAATATTATATATCAAGAATAACCAAGTTTTATATGATTGGTACTACCAATCCCTCCCTCCCTCTCAGAACGACTTGAACGTCATTTGAATGTAATTGAAAACAATCTATTTTGAACAATGCAGTTTTTATTCGTCACAACATCAACAACAAAAAGAAAGACAATGACCATGATAACCAACATTACCGAACAAAGTAATGAAAGTAGAATTATTGTTTAATATATAATGAAATTCATTACTGGATATCTCAGCAATTGTGGATTTATTTACATCAAAAAAGAAAAATATTTAAAATCCTTTTTTTTTCAGTAATGACACTCCTTTTCCAATTTTTTTCTCCCCCCAAAAGAGGTCTGAAGCCCTTTGGACTCCAATCCCTGGTGAACCAATATTTCCCCCCCTTTTTTTGTTGATTATTAGGGTCTTTAAACCTTACGGCCCAGAGCTACAAGCTGTTCGGGCAAAATGTTTTGCACATTTGTAAGGCGTTCAGGCCCCGTTACCGGGGAACACATATACCTTTTCTATTTTTATTCTGCGTGGTGAACCACTCAGCCAAATCACTAAATAATATAAGTTTCGAGTCGATAAAAAGGTTCTTGGTTACTTTTGAGGTCTCATATTGAAGTGGGAGTGCCCAAAAACTTTTTGTTTGCATATTTGATTTTTCTTAAAACAAGGACTTACGGCTTCAAACTTTCAACTGAGCAGGCGTAAAAACCTGTTTTTCCCATTTCCGGTTCCCCTGACACCCCCTTCTCCAAATACATTCTTCTGGCCAAGGGGTTAATCCTTAAAAGCGCAGAGCCAATTTGACACCCAAGAACGAACGAACTCCCATTTTTCAACTATAAACCTAGTTACAAACAACTGGCAGTTTGCATAATTGTACCCTTTGCCTCAAGGGCTATTGGGGTCATATTATCCCCGGTGGAATTTTTTTGGATCTTTTGGCTGTTTTGAGGAAATGGCTATCTCAAAATTACATCCGATATCATGGGGCCTAAGGGGAGGGGGGAGGTAGCCAAAACCATACAGGAGGAGGCTGGTTGCCTTCGAATTGCGTTTTTCCCTTAAGAAGGGGATTAGAAGTTTTAATTTCCAATCAAATGAGTCCCTTCCCGAGTTTTTACCGTCACCTCCCGTAGGAAGTGGCTGGGGATAAAACAAACAAATAAATACGAGTATATTATGCATGGAATTTTCTTTACTATAGGCAATGCTAGAGCGTTGCCTCGAATATTGAAGCCAATCATGCACAAATATACAAAAACTTAGGCAGTAGCCAGTTGTTTCTTTTATTTACAGCTGACCACAGTTATATCTAAGCAAGAACTATATATATATATATATATATATATATATATATATATATATATATATATATATATATATATATATATATATATATATATATATATATATATATATATATATATATATATATATATATATATATATATATATATATATATATATATATATATATATATATATATATATATATATATATATATATATATATATATATATATATATATATATATATATATATATATATATATATATATATATATATATATATATATATATATATATATATATATATATATATATATAGAGAGAGAGAGAGATATATATATATATATAGAGAGAGAGACGCACGCACGCACGCACGCACGCACGCACGCACGCACGCACGCACGCACGACGACGACGACGACGACGACGACGACGACGACGACGAGAGAGAGAGAGAGAGAGAGAGAGAGAGAGAGAGAGAGAGAGAGAGAGAGAGAGAGAGAGAGAGAGAGAGAGAGAGAGAGAGAGAGAGAGAGAGAGAGAGAGAGAGAGAGAGAGAGAGAGAGGCCCGGTCGAAGTGTCGTAGCGCGCGCGCGCGCGCGCGCGCGCGCGCGCGCGCGCGCGCGCGCGTACTATAGACGCGCGCGCGCGCGCGCGCGCGCGCGCGCGCGCGCGCGCGCGCGCGCGCGCGCGCGCGCGCGCGCGCGCGCGCGCGCGCGCGCGCGCGCGCGCGCGCGCGCGCGCGCGCGCGCGCGCGCGCGCGCGCGCGCGCGCGCGCGCGCAGAGAGCCCGAGATACGAAGTCGGTCAGTGCCAACGCCGCCGGCACACCACAGGCACGCCACCGCCGGCAAAGGCGGCGGCGCTCGGTCGACTTTTAATTAATTTTGCGGCAATTCTTTATTGCGTCAACTGCAAAGTCGGAGCTTTTCCTTCTCGTATGGTTTAGTATTTCGACTTTCCTGATTAGAAATCAAGCAGAGCTTGCACTATCCCCGAATTTTCGGGTGTTTCCCCGAAAATCTATGCGTCACCCCGAAAAAAATTTGGTTCCCCGAATCCCTGAGAATCACGCAATCACGATGCCACCCCTAGCGATTTATCACCAGAGTAGTATGTATATAATATTTAAGAGCGGGGTGTCTCCCTATATAGCTATAATATTTAAGAGCGGGGTGTCTCCCTATATAGCTATAATGATAAGTAGCGGACAGTGCTCCCGTCAATACAAGCAGACAGTGTAATGACCGGAATTCAACCACCGTGAAAATTCGTGTTGATCTGTGTTAAAAGTGCGTGATGTTTTCATGCTAGTGATGTTTTCATGCTAGTGAGCGTGGATATAAAAAGTCCGATACCGAGTTAGTATCTCAGTCAATAAGTTGAATTTGAATAGTTTACATTATTTCAAATTGGAGAAATAAACGTTCAAATATTGTGAAAATGAGTAGTTTAACAATATTACACCTCGAAGGAGCTGACAGTGATATTATGAAGACAAGGGTCCCCAATATAGCAGATAAATTTGGAAAGGATTCCCGACTAACATTTGATTGGAATGATGTGTTCGGTAGATACGTTAAATTATTGAGTAAACTTAATTCAGATGAACATTTATATTTTCCCGCAAAAGTGAATATAATTTATTTATCACGACTACACCATGGATTGAATGATATTATGAAGCACACTGAGGAAAATGGATTGAATCATATAACACAAAAAGATTTAAAATATATTCTTTTATTACATTTCTGTCAATAAAAATGTTTTTTCTTATAATGTTTTTTTTTTTTGATTAGACACTCTAGATGATCGTTTACTCCACTCTCTCTCTCTCTCTCTATGGTGGTGATGGTGGTGGTGGTGTTGTCCAATAGGTATTGAGATTATGCACAAAGTAGAAACTTGCGATTGTTATTTTAGTCTATAGTTGATAGTGGGAGTATCAAGAATGATCGGATTTGAGAAACAGAAGATCGTAAGGAATCTAGTCCAATTGGAAACCTTTTTAGTGTTAGATGATGGCTTTTTGGAATTATCTCTTCAAGAGAAAATATTTTCTCTAGAACTGATTAACTTTATAATGGGATCTGATTCTTCATGCTTGGGTTATTATACGAAACTTATGCATTGTAAATCAAATGCATTCGCTCAATTTATTGATGTATTAATTGAAAGGGAGCGAAATGATTTTGTGATTCTGCTTTTAACCACTACATAGAAATTAATTCTTTAAAACAATAAGAAAGAATTTTTTTTGACGATGTTCGATTACTTCTCCTCCCCCCTAGAAGACAATGTTATTTTTTTATTGATTTTGAGTCAGTTTCTTTCTTGCAGTGAGATGGTCCACATCAGAAAAATGTATCATACGTGTTCACTATGTTTATATACATTGAGCAGCTGGTCTTCATGTGAGAACTGTACTACAGTTGATGGCTATAATAAAAAGTGTAGACTGTGTACTCCGTGTACATTGCATAAAGGATATGCTGTACAAATTAATCACTGTAATACATGTTGTGAAGACACTTATGACTCTTATACATAATGAATATATATGCTCTAATTGGCATTTTGTTAAGTGCGACCAGTGGGAAAATACTTACCTTGGTATTATTAGAAAAAACCCTAAGAGTGACTTCAGTTCATTTCTAAGGGATTGGTATCTTTCCGGTTTTAAATTCTATTGGGAACAAGAATTTGGAGTACATTTCAATTGTAAAAACATGCAGCGAGTCTGGTTCTTGCGTCATCGCTGTGATGACAATGCGAGTAATAATTATAAACCTATTTATTTTTATTTGGTTGTGACAGAAAGTGACTCTTCATATGAGAATATTGTTTGCAACATTACTTCAAATAATCAGATAGAAATAGGTGAATTTTTCAATATGAATCGTAATAGTATCACTGACTTCACAAGAATATTTAATAAAAATGAAGTTACAAAATATTGTGGAAAATGTGATCCGGACTTTGTACAATAGGATCAGTACAAGTTGAATCCAAATGATCTGCCACCACTAATCGTTGTCGACGACGATGACTGTGATGTCATCTAAATGACTATGAAGAAGAAGAAATCTAAACAAATGAAGACAATAGACTTTTTTATAGTGCACATATGTTTTATTAATAAACAAATTCACACGCAATTTTAAAACACTTTATTCTTAGGGCCCTGAAATCAACACTGTACATGTCTGAAAGGGTATTTTCTGCTAGTAAGTCATTCAGGCGTAGAATTTGTACATAAATATTGAAAAACTTACTGAAAGTATAAACACAACACCGAAAAATTAAATAAAGTAATGCACGAAATCCACAGTGTTTGGTCGATGAATCCTGTTCTCACATCCAACTTTAAATGATTGTCTATTCACATTCTCCAAGGTAGTTTTTTATGTGTAGTGTTTGAAACGCAAGTGGTAAACGAAGAAAATCAAAAAAATTCTATGTTCTTTGCTGTCTGATAGATGTATAACCACTAACCTGTCTGTACAGTTGATTGACTACTATTAGAAATCATAATAGTTTTGCTAACAGTATGAATGTATTGAAGAAAATCTGAGGGTATACAGTAGTATATGTATTAGGTTATGAAAGGATCCATGCTAAATACATTGATTTTTTGAGTAGTGTTCATGGTACCAAGTCTTAAAGAACACTATCATCTGGGGTAATTTCCCGGTAGATTGTAAATTGATTGAGTGAGATTAATGTTACACTCTCTGCCAATGGTTTGTTAAAGTTAAACTCCAAACGTACAGTACCCATTCGGACAATACTCATATCTTGAGTACCAGACAAGTCCAAAATAATGATACCATAGCCTTTTGCAAACATTAAATTGGTAATACCATTTTCATACAATTTAAAATCTCGATATAGCGTTTTCATTGTCAACCCATAGAGGATCCTATGGGATTTATCAGAGGATAAATTGTATAGAAGTATTACGTTTACAATAAAGACAAAAGAGGAAAGTCCAAATAATTCAATCTAGAGTGATGAGGTTGTCCGTAATCCTATGGCACTGGCACTTTTTAAAAGTGCCATGGCGAGTTTCGATGAAACTCCACCTTTGATAAATAAAGAATCGCTGTTAGTACTTGATCGAGTGACAATAGGGCATTGACTGGCGACTGTGTGAATAACGAGCAGCTGGATATTATTTCCACAGACTCTTAGTTTTTCAATTGCCAAGGCAACATAACTCATAACCTGCTGTTTTCGTATTTGACATATTGCCGAAGTGAGATTGACGTAAGCATCGGGTGCTACATCAAATGTTTTTCTCAAAATGAAATTGAACGGTGCAAGTTGTAACTTTATACAATTTAAACATTGGGGGGCCTCCGTTGGGATATATTGAATATTTCTTTATTGAGTCTACCAACTAAATGGTACTCCTTGCTCACTGCCCAGGTGAGTTCACAGTCAGTATCAAAATTTGTTCTATAGTTATAGCCCCTTGGCCGACCTCTCAATTTCTTATAGGCCATTGGAGCCATCAATATAAATTGCATTTAAATAGCTTAGTTTGATAGAATTTTGCTGGTTCTCACCAATGTCCCGTTTATGTAGACAAATATTTATTTAAATAAATTGTGTAATATACCATTTTCATTAAATAGTCCAACAACATTGGAGGGAGTTAAATGTTAAATCTTCTTCGTCTTCGCAGCCTTTAAATTGGTAAATGTCGCTTACAAATATTTGAAGTTGTATTCATTGTAATAAATTTGAAAACGTAGGTTGTAAAAAAGAGTTCGTTTTAGATCGCATTATTTATAGTACCAATGCTTTACACTGACGTCCTTAATTTCAGCACTGAATAGATTTATAGATTTGGTGACAATGGGATGAGATTCCTTATGGGGTAGATATGCCATCTAGGAAAATAAACCCCTGTTCGATCTAATAATTTTTCATCTTGGTTTTTTTTTCTTACTTTTCTTTGACAAGAGTGATGATGATGATGATGTCTTTCACTTCTGACCTGAGTAAAGACTGATGAGTGAAGATATCCTTCTCTTCCTTTTAAAACCTTTTCCACTTAGTTTCAATCACTCGCAAAGGGATGGTGAACTGGATCAGAGATTTTTCGAAACAATTTTTAGAAAATCCTTACCCTCCCCCCCAATCTTATAGCTCAGAGGATGCAAAATCTGCAGCAACCGGTACAATATATTGTCTAGCCAGCGGTATTGCAAAACAAAACAGCTTAGCAAACCAATTGCCAAGACCGTAGCCCGACATTGACGAACAGCGTTTATAATACTACATTCTATGACCCATTTGCCGTGGTTTGAGAGCAGTAACATAACGGTCAATATCAAGGCATACAAATATATTTTTTCTATTAGTCATTTTGTTTTTGTTGTTGTCGCCGAATAGCTCAAAAATGACATGTAATCATGGCCAAACCTTTTTTTATTGCTAGAGGATCACCTAAGTCACTTCTTAATGTTAACCGATAGAGTTCCAAATAAGAAGCGTTTACAGGTACAAACCGAGGGTGCTTTATACTATAGTGATGAACTTGTGAATGAGTGTTTTTTCATTCAAGAACACGTATAAGGGGGGCATTTGATTTAACAACTCCTGATGTTTCTAAAAAGGACGCGTAGAGAAATATGCAAGAGTGCGAGGCCAAACCAAGTGGATAATCAGCAAAAATAACTTGATCCATCCTACTAACAGTGCTAGTGTTTTCCTTATTGATCAAATTCTGTTTAAAGCCAAAAATATCTCTCAGTTTGCCATGGAGATAAATCAGGTCAGTGTGAACGGATGAGGCCTCGTAAATTCTATTACGTTCTATTGAATAACTGAAATACCATTAGGTACAAGTCCAACGATGTGAGATTTTTTTATTGTCTGTACGACACAAATCTGTCCTAGTATCATATTCTTTATACCTCAATGCAACATCCGGGTGTTCACCAGATTTAAGTTCTTCAACCCAATCCTAGTCGACAAAGAGTGACTAATCCAATGGTAAATTTCTTTTATCATACAGGCGATCCTTTCTCAAGGCATCTTTGGTATTTTTGAGCATGTAGTCAAAAAGAGCCACTTCATACTTTCCCTCATCTATTTTGATGGCGGGGGAGAGTTTCGTCCAAAAATCCCTTGTTTTAGCGAAGTCGTTGTTGAGAGGGTTAGAGACATTAGTGATAAACGTTACATAAAAACCCTTGGGCATTGTCAACCTTTTCAAAACTGATCAAAGAATCAATATGAGAGTTGTTTCCCAGCAATCAAACAAGCAACTGTTCCATTCTTCTGTGAGTAAGAGTCTTTAATATATTTTCAATTTGATAGTTTTCGATGTTTTTAATTTTTTGTAATTAATAATCATAAAAGCTGCCATTATTCTCATCATCATTCATGTCACGTGGACGATACGTTATGGATATAGTGTATGAGAGTGTGGAGGCTTTTAAAATGTTCAGAGGATCGTTAATAGTTGCTCTTTTCAAAAACATTAGTAGTTCGATTGCATCGAACAGTATCACCAGGATTGAACTTTTTCTTGTTCTTGTTGTTACCACCACCACCACCATTAGAATATTGTTTAAGATAAGTGTCAAATGAATTGACTTCCTGATAAACCTCTGTTGGGGTTGAGTTGGCCAGGGATTGATTTGGATGTTGCTTATAAATTAACATGATTTTATCCAAATCATGATTAAAAGCAGCAGTATTTTTTTAAGTGCAATATTTAGAAATTAAAAGTAGACTTGGTCTTATCAGTCCTTCGACCAATACTGCCTTTATCTAACTATGAATCTGATAGAGGGTTGTGATATACTTCAATATGAGCGTTTTTACAAGGGGATTAACACATTCTCGACCCTAATCTGTTTGAATCTTCTTATAGAAATTCTGTCCAAGGATGGTTTCCAGAGCTTTAGCAACTTCATCACCGCCCTTTAACCACAGTAGAACGGCATATACATTGCGACTAAAAACACTGATTACAATTGGAATGTACTTGTAGGGATGATTTTAAGATCGTTGAATATCATTTAGAGTCGAAAGATATGCCTGCAGTATTTGTTATGTATAAAAAGTTTTAGTTTTTCGATAGTAGTTACCGTGAACTTTACGATTACGGTTTGAAGGGCAATCTAATTAACTTTGCTGATACTCGGTTGCCAGATTCTTTTCATGTTCATTGACTGGAGCAAGTTTGGTGAGTGAACTTAATCTTTCCAATGCACAAATATTCTCATAAACTTGTTTTGATGCTTCAAACATTTTGACTTTAAGCACTTAGTGAAGTGTTCACTTTCCTTTCTCATACTAACAGGTGATAGTAAGGGGGATGCAGTGATTTTAAGACGCCTTCGCTTGACTCCCCACTCATAACTCATGTCAAATCATTGTTTCCACTTGGCGTGCTAGTTGCAGTATTTTCCAAAAATAATTTAAAAACATCTTTTAATATTTGAATATATTCCTTTAATTGTTTTAAAATATGTTTATAGGCAATAAGACTATTTGGAAGTTATGACGAATGTTAAAAAGTATACAGGTGACTGTCAAATGATACAAGTCTTTACGATCTCTGACCAAATCTTATAATAAATCAAGTAGAATATAGGTCTTGCCATGGATTACAGTCTCATTCCCACTGGCATCTATTTGAAAATGTTCACTGTCATTGAGATATGTCAAGAGTCTTTTACATGGTTCGCGATAGGAATGTGGTATTAGATCTGGAACACTTGTCATGACTTTAGATAAATCTTCTTCTTCTTCTTTGATATTATTGTTGTTGATGATGATGATGATGATGATGATGGAGCCATTTCTTCATTGTATTCAATGACATTTACTTTGAGGGGTCTTTCACGATAGGGCTTGTATTTGTCCTCCCGGCGAAATACATTTTGAAGTAGAATCAATTTTTTATAGCCGGCAATTGTCTCATTGTTAATAAGTCTATTGAGATTGTTCTCGAAATGTTCCCTTGGAGAAAGAGCGAGTTAAATTGGAGTCAATTTATAGAGTTTGTCCATTCTCTCTCTCTAGAGAAAACTGCCGACAATTCCTTCAATAATTGGCACTAATCGTGTAAAGAAGTAACCATCCGCTTGAAGAAGTCTTTTTCTTTTAAAATCGTTTCCTTTATTTTTGCTTGCTACTGATGCTAGGGAGCATACAATGGAATGATGTTGCTCGGTCTGCTGCTTGACACCTTCGGGCATTTTAAAATTGCCTTCTGTTAGATTTAACCAAAATTCAGATACAAGATAAATTAATTTTCTGTCGACAACAAGTTTGAGTGTGGCCTTCCTAAGTCGATGTTTGAATTACCTAGAACGGTGAATAAATGTCGAGGTTCATGTAACTTCTCCAGGTCCGTGATCAAAACTAACGACCTTTTTTACTGTTCGCTTGCAGGTATAAAGTATCTTTATTGTCAAAAATATCGGTGACTACACACAGATCCTCGGGTGTGTTCTAGTTAAGGTCCAATGTAATATATCCCTAGGGTTTGCTTGTAACCTGATTGTAGGCCAAGAGTAGGACTTTCGGTTCATCCGGATACACCTGTCTGTTCAACTTTATGAGGTAACTGGAATCACGAACAACCCTATGGATTATATAGTAGGTGCAATTCAAACCAAGTGTTCTCATACAGTTGTACTGCTGAAACAGATTATGTGGAACTAGAATCAAGGAGATCCGTTGATGATGAGTTCAGACTGGGAGAAATTGTGTCAGCTCCTGAGACCATTCTTCATTAGAATCAGCCAGACCATCAATAATAACCCCATATTTGGATTAAATACTGTTGAAAGTGTCAAGTCCCTGTATGAATTTCGTGTCTGGGGCAATAGTTTTTATTCTATCATAGGATTCTTGCCAAACAATGTATCAATAGTAAATTTTAGTTGGATTTTCTAAAAACATTCTATCACGATTTTGAATTATTTTTGTTAAAAGAGTCGTTTTGTCTGATATTGACGGTCCGCAAAAAAACGATCTGAATGGTGTTTTAAATTGATACATGTTCCCTTCAACAGTTCACCTAGACAACTAACTGTAGACTATAGCTGTCTAATGACTAAATAATTTCTACTACAACTACTCCGTTCAAGAATAATAAAAATGAAGAAGAAGACGAATAAAGAATCATATTTTCTTTTATTATGCATAAAAAAGTAACAAAACTTAAAAAAAATCAAATAAAAAAAAAGCACATTAAACAATAAAAAAAATACACTTTTTTTTAATTTATTTATAATAAAAAATACAACATTTACATAGGCACTAGAAAAAAAAACAAACACTTTAAGATACACTTTTTTTTAAATTTATTTATAAAAACATAACATTTAATGAATAATGCACTTAAAATATCACTTTTATTTACAACATTTTAAAGGGGTCCCCCCACCCACACCCCGGAAGGGTGCGGCGGCCGCTGGTGGCGGCCGGCCAAAGGCCGGTGCCCCCCCCCCCCCCCCAGCGGGCCGGCCGCGGGGCCAGAAAACAATTTGACTCGGAAACAATGGACTCGTCCCAATTGGTAAAGTCCATTCGGGAGCTAATGTGCACGCCTTTTTCCAAATCTTCCAATAAATTTGCAGTTCTAACTTTTAGCAAAAGTGAATCGGTATCCCCGTAATATACTTGAACTTCTCCCTCCCCCGGCCCTTGGCGCCTACACACATCGTAATAGAATGACAACATGAGTTTTTTTGATATTTCTGTTATTGCGCTGCCAGCTGCAATATTTTTATTTAGAATTACATTTCTTTTTTTTCTATTTAAGAGGACCATATTGGAGTCTATGATGGTGAATGATGTGAAGTTTGCACCGGCAACGATTCGAGAATATTCTTTTCGGTCAGTCACAACTTCACAACGACTTCGATTGCGTACACTCTCACACATTTTACCGAAGGCTGAGTTCAAAATGAGTTTAAAAATTTCCTTTTCAACCTTCGTTTTCACTTCGGAACGTTTATTGACAAAAGTGTCAATAAACGTTTTCAAATAGGTTTTCTGGTTAAATTGGAGGGTCCTATGTACCCTTGTGACTTGAAACTATTGGCTACTATCCAACACATAATAATGTGATGTACAGCGTTATTCTCTTTCGGATGAAGATTAACGAAAAGTTTTCGTTTTGAAGGTGTCCAGTGCACATCACCATCCTCTACCTTAGAATTTTTGTATGGACTCAAAGAGTCCCTAGTCACCGCTCTTTTTATGCACGGGAAAACAAAATCCTTCACCGGGTCATGATGCTCCACCGGTATTTCACTATCGATTTCAAAAACCATCCCCGCGGTCCATTCTCCTCAGTATTGGCAATGTTGTGGAATCTGAAGCACGAAGATCGTTAAACCATTTATAATTTCCACACGACAGAGGGTAAAGAGAAATTGCAAATGGAAAGAGGGAGCTCATATCTCGGGAAACTACATCCGACTTTACACCAGGGTCATGTTCTGTCGGATTAGTTTCATAGATATTATATCCATGAAAAACATACCGACTCCTCACTGATCTCTTTGCCAATAGATACTAATCCACTTCAGGGATCAAGTCTATTCCCTCTACTGATTTCAATAATTAAATCCATTACAAAATTAGGAAACGAAAAATAATAACCAAACTTAAGCTCAAAGTCCCCATAGATCTTATTCGTTTTATTACAAACATTATTTAGCTGCGTCAATACATCACTTGTCAGGTATAATCTACAATAATCCCAACTATTTTTACACCCTCCCTTAGCCCAAATCTTCTTGGCAAATTCATAGTTGCCAGTGGTGCATTTACGCTCATGAAGTTAATTGAAGATTGAAGGGATGGACGGCAATTATTCCTCAGAAAGCGTCGCGTTGGAGTTTTAGTAGTAATACGGATGTATGCCCTTACACATTAATAGATCATACATTTCACTGAGTGAAAAGCGATGCTTTTTAAGGAGGTGTAGCATGAGGAGGGGTAAACTATTAAAGTTGTCACTTTTCTGTACTTCAATGAGTTGTATTAGGGATTTGGGGAAGAAGCTAAAGGAATCTAAAAAATAGATATTATTCACGCACAATTTATCGTTATCTATTATTTGCGATTTGAATTTTAAGAGCAGCAGCTTTTCAGACGACTTGGGTATGATATTATAAGAAAAATAACCATCTACCCATGCGCCATCTACAACTTCACCTCGTTGCAATCGTGCTAATGCCGGTAAAATAAATTTTATGTCATAGCTGGAATTGTGTATATAGAAAGGTAGAAACAATTGTTGACTAACGTTTAAATTACATGATTGATGGGCCACTCCACGAAAATTGCTCAATCCCGATACAATCGGGTTGCCCAAATGATCGTGGTCGCGGACCTTCCCTTTATCCCCTTTCCCCTTACCCCCTTTCTCCTTTCCCGCTTTCCCATTACCCTCAACAAATTCCCCCTTACAAACCCAACATGTTTTTTCAGTTTTAATGGCCAACTCGTCCTCTGGTGATAGAGTCATTGGATAGGATGTATTTCGCAGTCGTGATATCGATTAATTTGCTGTTTTAATCAGTGCTGTCACGACTGAGAACATACATTCCGCACCACCCAATCTCTCAACTACATCTACCAAGTGGATGGAATTACACGAATCTCTCTGTGCGTGAGCATAAGAGAATGCAATGACCTCATGTTTTTTAACAAGATTTGAATTCAATGGATCATTCACATCTATGAGAGCGGCTTCGCAGTCTAAGGCGACCTTGTCACTCTGTTAGAGTGAATTTTGAAAGTTCTTAAATCGCAAGATGGCCCTTTCACCACTAACTATTTGCAGAGATTGACATCCGTGACACTTGCAAGGCTTCATATGATTGTTTAACTTAATTTCTGACATGAATCTAGAAAGGCATGTTGGACAATAATGACATTCTCACCTCCTCTTTTTACCCTCCCCCAGAACCAGACTGATTTTAGGTATTGAAAAAAAATGTCCAATTGAATCGGGGTCACTGGCTGGCTTATAAAGAAGCCAAACCCAATATTCCACTGATTCAATGGATAGATCCCTCACTGGAAATATAACCCCATTTTTACGGTCACCCCCCTCAAATTCTTTTTCATATTCTAACACAGTAACACCAATTTTTAAATGTGGATTAGCCCGCTCAAAAATAGTTATTCCATTAAGTGTTACTGGATATTGATCATTTAAACAATTAAAATCTACTTTAGGGAAATTTGGACTCCCATTAACTGCATAATTGTCCAACAGTGTCTTACTAGCTTCCTTTTGCAGAGGCTTGTGAGCTGCCACAAGAAATGCATATTTGAAGCATTGAAGCCCTGTATCGAAATTGAAGCGTTGTACACCATTTCAACCCTTTAAATCTTCATTATATTTTGGTCCCACCGCCCCATTCCCGCGGCCCCCCTTAGAATAAAATTCTTTTTAAATTTACCCACATTAATATCTAAACTCCCAATAAATAAAACCACCGACCCACTACCCAACTCAGTATAATTATCCAATTTTGTTACTATATTGTCAACCCATTCCATAAAAACACCCTCAAAATTATTCAGGTCCGGATGAAGTGATAGCATTTCAGTACGTAAATAACGCTCCTACACCTCATCCGCCTTTTCATTGACATAAATTATTTTTTGTGCGATGGCAGCCTTATCCCATCCCTCCCACCACCCTCCCGAATCACTCTTTCAAGAAGGCCTCGAATCTTGCCCACATAGGAGTTTACTATGTCCACCGGATCCGTTATGATGCTACCTGATGTTAGTGAATTAAATGGGTCCTCAAACTCAGCCCTATAAACAAATACATTGTGCAAGGCAGAGTCAACTAAATTAAAATCGGGCATGACAGGGGGCGTTACGGGGATTTCTTGTCCTCCACCAATTTGCTCAATGATGGGGTTGTTGCGTGGTGTGGAATCCCCCAACTCACTCAACAAACCCTCGAGTGTATCAGGACTGAGACGATCAGCCCATTCGAAGGTAGCTGGTTGAATCATACCCCCTGTAGATGTAGTTGGTACATTAATGTAACTATCCCCTATATTCGGAGGAAGCATACTACAATTAAAATCAGACATGATAGGGGGTGGTACGGGGATTTCATGTCCTGCACTAAATTTCTCAATGGTGGGGATGTTGTGTGGTGTGGAATCCCCAAAATCACTCAATAAACCCTCGAGTGTATCAGGACTGAGAAGCATTCTACTACTACTATGACTACAATCATCACCAAACCAATCACTTAACAAATTTGTAATCCATTCCGGTGATTCGTCATTGATATTATCTTCGAATTGTGTTGGTGGTGAGAGTTCCTGTACATTTATCTAAAAAATGAATGTGAAGTTAGTTTTTCATTTACCAGAAAAAGAATTGTTAAAAAAAAAGTTAAAAAAAAGTTATAAAAAAAAATTGTCAGGAAAAAAAAAAAAAAAAAATTGTCAGAAAAAAAAACTCAGAATAAAAAAAAATTAGTCACTACAAACATTATTTTTCTAATAGTAAAAGTCGCGACACACATATCTATATCATTCCCATTTTGAAGTTGGAAAATATCAAATATGAAATTTTTATGTTTTAGGTGTTTCATGACATTTTAAGAGATGTAAAAAAAAGTTAAAAAAAAGTAAAAACAAAAGTAAAAAAAAAGTAAAAAAAAAGTGTGGAGGGGGGGGGGGTCGGAGGGAGGGGGGGGGTCAGAAGGGGGGTGGACGATTGTTGCACTGGGTCGGTGGGGAACGAACGTCTGGAACTTTGGGCCGGAATAAGAAATAGGTATGGTTTACCTCACGTACTATGCTCGCAAGCCATTTAAATGCAGTGTTTACATACTTTTTTCGTGTTTTGATATTGCTCTTTACCGACCTCTGGAGATCCAGATTCAAAAAACATTTAACAATCTGTTAACTATAATGGGACCCGTATAAATTTTATTAGAATTAATTTCTTTACCCACTATGGTTATAAAAGAATAACTTACTTCTTGCGTGTAGCTTTCGTCCATATTCCTTTTATTTGAATGCATCATTATATTTCAAATGCCAATTCTGAACTGAGAAGATAACAAAATTGTCAGAGTTTTTATATCCGTATTAAAGGTTAAACATAAGTCAACCACGCCTAACAAATTAAATTACAAAAAGAATTTCACAATTTCAAACAAAGGAATCATTACGCAATTTGAACAGAAACAACACGAATTTTCACGGTGGTTGAATTCCGGTCATTACACTGTCTGCTTGTATTGACGGGAGCACTGTCTGCTTGAAACTGTTATAGCTATATAGGGAGACACCGCGCTCTTAAATATTATAGCTATATAGGGAGACACCCCGCTCTTAAATATTAGATACATACTACTCACCAGTGACTTTCCCTGCCAAATATTACTTTGCATACCATAATTCTTCACTGCTCTCTTGTTTATTAATTTTCGTCTCTTTTGTTACTTTGCATAAAAACCAGACAGATGCAATATGCTATTACAAATATTGCAATATACACATTTCTTCATATGCTGACAAAAAAAGTATCTTCCTTATGAAATGAGTTTAAATCATTCTTAATGCAGTTTCCCAATCGCTATTTCTTACATCATTCGTAGTCAAGAATTTTATTTTCAAATTGAATAGAATTATAGAATGCATTCACTACTATACAGCTTCATCCTTTTGTTGGATTTTGAAATTGATAGCCGACAGATTGTTTCTACAGCTGAATTGTAAGTTTGCAGATTTTTTTTTTTCTGTTTTTAGATAAGATTTTCTTAATGTTTAATACTCAATTATTAAACGCCTGATATAAAATACAATCTAAGTTCTGGAACATTTTTACCCCCGCCCCCCCCCCAAAAAAAAAAAACAAAACAAAAACAACTTTCGGATGAGACAAAATTTATCTATTGACTAAGCTATGTACAAGGTTGGGGAATTAAAGATTGAACCGGAAGTTACCCCAAAAATATGATTCATAAATAAATTGTAAATTATTGCCTATAGGGGGGGGATAGGGGGCTATCATTTTAAAATGATAATTGGCTACCTCATTTTTTTTATTGAAAGCAGGGATGCCAAAAAGATAATTATTTTTTTTCATTTAAAGTGGAGACACAAGAAAATGATATCAAATTCCCTGGGAAACCATTGAAATATTTTGATAGACCCAGGGCCTCCCATTAGGACTTGTTCATTGTCTTGGGCATTTTGCGATTTCTCATAGGTTACTGGCCTTATTTGGCTTTTGTGTGTGCTCCCTTTTAATTAGATTCTTTGGATCTTATGGAAAGCCATGGCGAATCTATCACTCAGTTTTCCAATAATTTGAGGTATATCTAAATAATTTCGACATTTTTGTTGTTGTCTTTGTACCCCTTTACTTATACCCTCAATTTTTTTTTCAAGGAACACTAAGCTGTTTAACGTTATTTTGCGTGTTAGTTTGAACCGTATAGTGACCTAGTTATTTATTAAGTAAATTATTTTTCTAATGAAAGCTGAGACGGTATCCTATCAAGGTGGTATCCAGAGGGGGGGGAGGTATTATATGTAAATGATAATAGCTCGAAATTGTATTTACTGAAAGCAGGGATCCCAAAAAGTTGATTTTTTTTAATTTAAAGCAGAGACGGCATCCTATCAAGGTGGTATCCAGAGGGGGGAGGGGGGTATTGAGCTATCATATTTAAATGATAATACTTCGATTTTTTTAAAGCAGGGTTGCCAATAATTTAATTATTTTTTTTATTTAAAGCAGAGACGGTATACTATCAAGATGGTATCCAGAGGGAGGGCACAGGGGGTTATTATATTTAATTGATAGTACCTTGATTTTTTTTTATTGAAAGCAGGGATGCCAAAAAGTTGACAAAAATTCCAGATTTTCGTGAGTTATACTTGATACAGCACTTGCATGGTTTTTTCGTCCAAAGGGAAACGGACATAATGCGCCCAATCGGTTATTTTTCCTATTGATGAAACGGGTTTACTTTGAAAACATTCATCCATATGTATCTGGTAGATTCACACTAAAACGAATTGGTGTGACGAAAGCGATATCGACATCCCCACCTAACGTTGCGCTCGAGTAACAATAGCGCTCTTGGTCCAGTGCCCAAGTTACATTAAAAGGCCAGGTCATAATAAAAGCTTTCAATTTGGGAGGTTCAAGGAGGAGTCTTTGACAGTCTTATGACCTCAGGTACTAGATGTTGCAACGTTCCTACGTATCTACAGTGGTTTAGAAAATTCGATCACCCCACAAATGATTATCAAAAATATGCACAAATGTAACATTTGGAATATTATAACACTTTTTTCAAAGCTTTGAAGAAAAGCAAAAAAGTCTAAATACCCCTAACTACGCTTGAAAACTATTTTAAAAAGAAACTCTTTGGAGATTTCCATGGAAATGATCATAGCAGAAGCTTTGAGTCTGGGTGGGGGTCAAAGCATGGGCGCCCATAAGCTGAATTCCAGGGGGGGCAAACCTTGTCTAATTGGTACTTTTAATGCTATATAATAGAAATCGGAGGGGGACGGGATACCCCCCCCCCCCCTGCCCCCCCCATATGGGCACCCATGGATCAAAGAGGAGTCTTTGAGTATTTTGACAACAGGTGACTTATTGTTGCGACTTTCTTAAATTTGGTAATTCTTGTGAGCATTTGGAAATCAAAGCTTAAACTCAATGACTGATACTAAGTGTCCTGACATTTTGCTTGGATTAAAAGTGACGAACTAGGATGAAAATTTCAACATCTTCCTGGAGCTACTTCAGTCTGCATATTATTTCATTTAATTACACTTAAAACGGATGAGCTTTTTCATTTTTTTACCTAAGAAAATAGCTGACACTTCATTTTTCTTCATAGCGAATAAACTATTAAGTGTTTTTTGTGTCATTGTAATTGAAGTGTTCTCATGTGAAGTGCTCATCATGTATTTTTCAATTTGATAAAATTACTCCTTTTAGATGCAGTTTATAATTTGACTGATATTAGGTATTTATCAGTTTATAATTTGGAATGAATCCCCAAAAGAAAAAATGAATAATATCCAAAAGAACAGCCAAAAGCAATAAAAAAGCAGCAGTTCAGCCTTAACCTACATGACAATTATTCTTCAAAGAAACCAAAAAAACTTTTAAATTCATTTTTTTTAAATTGTTGTTAAATACCAGTTTTAAATACAAGATGTCTTTTTAGGAATCCAAAACACCAAAAAAACAAAAACAAAAAAACAATCAATATCATATTCACCCATTTCAAATATTTTAAATGGGACAAAATAGATATAGCCAAAGGGCATTAGGAAAAAATTAAGCTTCTAAGTTCAAAGTTATATTCAAAGTTTTTACCCAGATAACTGACGAATTTTGTGATACGGTATATGAAGTTTATATGCAGTAATGCTCGATGAAAAAAACTACTATTTTTGATAATTATTTATGTTAAGAATACATAACTAATAGATACTTCAACTACTCGTATTATGCAAGGGTTCTGGAACGCCACAGCCATTTCGTTTCTACCAGATTTCTACTTCTCTTGATGAATAACGAAGAAGACCAGTTTCCCGCCAGCGACTTGTGAATTTTTGAACTCATGAATAGGCTCGAATCTGCTGTAAATTTAAGCTGTGATTTGAAAAAGACTGATGAAAACATTAATGTTTGCGATCAACATTGATCGCGTCGGCGGCGCGCCGCCGGCGTCCTACCGGCAGCACGGCGTGGCGCGCTGTTTTTGGCCCTGCCGCCGCCAGTCTTCCCTCGTCGGCACGGCGCCGGGGTCTATATATATATATATATATATATATATATATATATATATATATATATATATATATATATATATATATATATATATATATATATATATATATATATATATATATATATATATATATATATATATATATATATATATATATATATATATATATATATATATATATATATATATATATATATATATATATATATATATATATATATATATATATATATATATATATATATATATATATATATATATATATATATATATATATATATATATATATATATATATATATATATATATATATATATATATATATATATATATATATATATATATATGTGTGTTGATCCACAAATAATACACAGGGGAAAAATATGAATCAATTTTCAGTTAAAGTTCAAAATTTGTTTATGTCATTGCAAATTCATAGTTACACAAGCTTGACGCTTAAGTATATTAAGTTTTGTTTGAAATGCCCCCCCCTCCCATACAGAGACTTTCTTCTGTTACTGTAAATAAAAAAGCCAAATGTTTAGTGATGAACTGTCAAGGTTTATACGATGTTTTCTGCTACGTCTTTAAGCATTTTTATGATTAGGTTTTTTGTTTTTTCTAGTCCTCCCCCCACTCAGCGAAATAAATTTCTGCACGTAACCTAACCAAACCAGACATAAAACCAATCATCAAGACGCATCTAGAGCCAAATGAAATTTTCCAGCCTCATAACTAAATACATAAAAAAAGAAGAAAAACTAACAAACAAGGCTTGGAATCCAACATTGTCCACAGCATGTACAAAATAGTCATCTCGGCAGTTTTGCATGGTAGGCTAGTCAATATTCTGCCAAGTCATAATGCCCTGAAAGGCCAACTTTTCATTTTAATACGAACATATATTCTAAATGCTTCACAGGATACCATCAAACTAAAAAAAAAATACCTATCATACGCGATTACAATTCCATTCTCTTTGTACAGAAAATTGGGCTGCCGATTCTCGGAGCTAAGAATGTCAACACAGAACAATATTACTAGATTAACTGAAAGAGACACAAATCTGGCTTGAATAGTGGTTACACATGGCTAGCCAAACACGAATACAAGTGCAATGCATCTTCATACTACAAAGAACATTACTTTGGCCGTACGAGCAGTGTCTAATCGAATTTTTCAGTTCACTCTTGAGGAAAGAGTAAATTGAGAAGGGAAGGTGAATAGGTGAAAGACTTTAATAACGTGATCCGCTTTAAGTAAAAAATATTTAGGGGTAGTTATGCTTTCGTAATCTTTCTTCAGGCCAAATATACAAAATTCCACATTTTTGTAGATAGGAGAACAAAAACCTCTAAAGGAAGGTCCCTTGAGGGGCTGAGTCTGATGGTGTGATCTTTGTTTAGATTGCAAGACTTTTCGGGTGTATCTTACCCCTGTTTTGAAAATAAGGCAAGTTTTCTCAGGCTTGTAAAATTATTTCAGAGGTAACGCTGTAACGTTGTCTATAATAAAGGCCATAAGCCTTCAATGTTTTATTTTTTTTTTTTCCAGAGGCACTTCCTATGGATGGGGTGGTTATATAAACTTCGGAGGGGTGATTGGAAATTGGAAGTTTTAGTAACTTGTTTAAGAGTCAAAAGTGATAGGAAGGAATATAGCCCCCTTCCCCACACCATATTTTCTCCAAATACATCTGATCAAATGTTTGAGATAGGCATTTTGTTCAAAATAGTCCAAAGATCATACAAAATGCCTCCAGGATTAACACAAGCCCCCCAGAGCCCGGGGGCAGAGTTGTAAGGTATGTCCCGCGGACATAAAAGGTTTTAATAGAAGGGGTAGTCGAATAAAATTTGTAAAATTTGATGGAAAATTGAAAGTTCTAGTTCCCCTTTTAAGAGTCAAAAGTCATCAAAGAGAAAATAGCCCCTCCCCCACGCCCTCTTTTCTCCAAAAGTATCCTATCGAAATTTTGAGATAGCCATATTGTTCGAAATAGTCCGAAGATCATATAACAATGCCTTTTGGGTTGACACAACATAATTTATCATTAGGAAAGGGGGAATAATTGATCCTGGATATGTTCAAACAGGCTAAGGGTACTGAGGCAAAATTTTGAGAAATGTTGAGGGGTATGTTAAGCTAAATCAAAAGAAACTATATGTATCAAAGTTATCAAAAAGGCCTATCTGCAATATCTTAGAAAGGAATAAGGGTACTAACTTGAAACTTTCAAAGTCACTACTACTAATGTTACTATTGCAGCTACAAATGAGAGTGGTTGTGACTGAAACTGTGACTACTTCCGACTGCGACAGATTGCAAATGTGATTGTGACTGCTTTCAGCCGCTACTGCATCTATTCGTGACTACTTTCGAGGAATGTTGAGGGGGGTGTTCAACTTTGAAACTTTAATATTGAAAAAAACACCACTTTGATGTTTTAATACGTTGAAGAAACTTTGATGTTGAATAGAAAAAATGATTTTGAAAGGGAGACTGTTGAAAATTTGAAACCTTGGCAATAAAAGCAAACTGAAATTAATTAGAAAAACTTTATGAAAAAGAAGTTCTTCAAAGAAAATTAAAAGCCATATTAGACTTCAGATCAGCAGAAATAAAAACCTCTATTTGTTTAAACTCAAAACGACATTAAATTACTATTAAACAAGAAATGAAACCCAAAACGATGAGAAATGAAATAAACACTCATAGGGAACAAACATACAATAGACACTAGTATGAATAAGTAAATCAGAGGCAAAGCTATAGCGTTGCCTATAGTAACGGCCATACGGCTCCAACGTTTTATAATTATTAATTAAAAAAAAACTTTCCAAAAAATAAGCTTTTCAAAGAAAAGTAAAGACCATTTTAAACTTAACCTCAGCAGATACAAATACCTTTTATAATTCAAACTCAAAACGACCAGAAATTACTATTAAAGAATAAATGAAACCCAAAACGAATAGAGATTTAATAAACAATCATAGCAAAAACATACAACAAGGGATAGTATAAATGAATAAATAGATCTTAAAGCGAGTAATACTTAGATTGAATATGAAAATCAAGCTTAGCCTAAAACGAAAAAAATATTTTCCTATAGAAGCATAAATGAAACTTAAAACGAACAGAAATTAAATAAACAATCAATGCACACAAACATGCAATATATATTAATGCAAATTAATAAATAAATCTTAAAACGAGTGAAACTTTAATTCAATATGCAAATCAAGCTTGAAAGGAACCAAATTCACTACAAAAAAGAGTTTGGGTAAGACCTCCTTCTCTCACTGTAAAAGCCTAAAACCTACTGCGTCATTGGCGCTTTACTGAAAACCAATTTCATGACAAATATTTTCTTTTGTGCTTAATATTGAAAATAAACATTAAAATTATAGTAGCATTTTGAACTGATGAGCTTTCAGCAATTAATATCATTATACATCAAATATTCAGTTTAATTTATTAGCACTTTTTAAAGTTGTTTCAGACGAATATAGTTTCACTACAAACATGTGTTTGGATACTGCCTTCTTTCCTAACTGTAAATAAAAACCAAAAGCCTACTGCTTCATTGGCGCTCAACTAAAAACGGATTATATTGAACATATTCTCTTTCTCTACTGTAACAAAATTGAAAGTAAAAATAAAATTACAATGAAATAGATTCTTGAACTGATGGGTATTTACACAGTTAGCATAAGTATATGTAAAATATTCAGTTTGATACAATTAATACTTCCAAGACAGTTCAAAATGCATATAGTTTTCAATAAAGTGCCAATGACGCAGTAGATTTTAGACGTTTGTTTCAGCCTCGGAGCTCCTGTTATCTGATGTTAGACCATTTTTTGGTACAATGGCTATCTAAAAATTTATATCGGATGAATCTGGGAGAAAAAAGTGTGGGGGGACTAATTAACCTTTGGTCTCTTTTTTGACTATTTAAAAGTCAAGTATAACTTTCTATTTCCAATCAAATGAGCCCTCTCTGAAATTTATACAAGTATCCCTTCTACAAGAACCATATATATCCCCAGAATATAACTTACAACGCCTGTCCCTGGGCCCTGGGGGGCTGTGAGTAGTAAGTTATATAAAGCTTCTAATTACACATGAAAATATACATTGAAATTGCTGTTGATTTGAACGGTACATGGAAGTAGAAAGGGGGGTACCAGCCCGAACAGGACCACGTGGTTTATGGTTTTTTCACTGAGAATGAAAAAACAGGAATTTTCTCACTTGGAAAAACAGGAATTTTCTCACTTTGATGGATGTTTTCTTGGACGGTTATGTGTGTTGGTCAATTTATTTGATGTTTTTCATGGATGTCAACAGCAATTCATGTCTGTTTTATGGTTTTTGTCAGCGAGAATGAAAAAACAGGAACTTTCTCACTTTAATGGATGTCAACAGCAATTTATGTATGTTTTATGGTTTTTGTCAGTGAGAATGGAAAAACATGAATTTTCTCACATTTATGGATGTTGTTTGGACGGGTATGTGTGTTGATCAATTTATTTGATGTTTTTCACGGATGTCAACATCAATTCATGTCTGTTTTATGGTTTTTGTCAGTGAGAATGGAAAAACAGGAATTTTCTCACTTTGATGGATTTTTTCAGGAACACCTGTGCTATCGACCTCAATTCCCCTTTCGTGAATCAATAATTCCCCTTAGAAATAAAAAATTAATTCCCCTTTCTTGACAGATCAGTCAACCAATGACATCATCTGTCAGTCATTAATCAAATTGTTTCCGGGCAAAGTTTAATAATGTCTGACAGGTACTGCTCCAGGAATAGATCCAAGTCATTAATGTCTTTGCCTCGGAAACAACTCTACTGGTTGAACTCCAAAAGATATTAATAACCAAACGCCATGGAAACAATTCTCCAAGAAACATCTTAGCGATGAATAGATTTAGCGCGGGAATCAGGTTTCTTAGTAATTTGAAATGTGACAGTGCAGAGATGCCGAAAAACAAAAGGAAGACGCTGAAATTACGTTTAGGGGTTATTTGGGCGAAACTGTTTTAGACATTTTATGGAATAATTTCGGCAAAACAGTTAGAGACATTTTAAAAGATGATTTTAAAAGATGATTTTAGAAGAGGATTTGAGGGTGAAACTCTGTGGTCGTTATAATACACAAGTTCCATTTGAACAGTGTTGTGAGGTCCTCTACCCCAACCCCAAAGGCCCCCAGTCCCCCTTAATGACCCCTTGAGCACCCAAAGACCCCCGGAACCCCTCCCCATCCCCATTTTTTTTTAAAATAATTTTTGAATTTTTTTAACATGGTATTTTTTTTAACTTTTTTAAGTATCTTAAAATGACATGAAATATGATTACGGCTCTAGCAATCATACTCTGTGCTTGTTCATAGACACGACGCGGCTTTACCACTGGTACTCTATGGCAGGTAATCGACACTACCTAGTTTATTGCATGCATTAAATCAGTATTTTTTACGCAGTGGAAGGATAAACTCACAATTCATATCTGTAAAAAAGTGAAGATGAATTATTTGACGAAAGTATGTGAAAATGATAAAATCATCTTCGTGTTGAATTCTGACAAGGAGAAATACCTGAACTATGAAACGAGTGCAAGTGGTAACACTATTGGAAATGTATGCATGCGTTGTCATGACAGCGAGAAGTTAGATTTCTTTGGAGTACCCAAGAATTTCAATCGTGTAAACGGTGGATATGCGAGAGAAACATTACCAGAAAAATTAGTGCTCAAAGAGAATGCAAACTTAAAAATAATTGTCGATGATCGGGGACAACTCCTTGCTAGTGCTTCCGGTAACATGCTACCTGTTGATACATCCTATCATCATCTTTCCGGTATTAGCATTTTAAAGAGGACAAGAAGAAGACAAGCATACTCCTGCACTAATGTCATTAATCATATCTTGTCAATGTGCCAAAACTGCTATCTATGTAAAAATAACGTGACAGTAGACAGTGAAATCGCAGGCAGAATAAAAAGGACATTAGCAGACAATATCATCAATGAATATAAAGATGAATTGACGGAAAGTGAAGAGCAAGTGTACTAATAATGTATAATAATGTTTTTAACATATTTTTATATTAATATTCTACATGTCATTATTTCATTAAAAATATCTTATGCATTATTTTGTTAAGTGTTCATTATTTTTAGGATATGCTAGAACCTAACCTAACCTAACCTATTAAAAGGGTCAGAGATGTAAGAAAAAGAATTTTTCGAGATAAAGATACTACTAGCAGGCTCAATTTTTCATAGAAGATAGAAAAGTTCATGATCTCTTCTGAATTTTACCAAAGAACAGAATTCAATTCTAATTTCTCCAGAGAAAACAAAAATCTTCCACTTCAGTTCTTTATTTCACAAAGACATAAAGAAATTTAAAGTTCAATTCTAAATTTTTCGGTGGAAGATAGAAAAGTAATACCATACTTATGAATATTTTCATGGAAGATAAAAAGTTCTAGTTCAATTTAAAATTTTCTCAACGAAGTAAAGAAAAGTTCAAGTTCTCTTCTGAACTTTACCAAAGAACACACTTCAATTCTAATTTCTCCAGAAAAAACAAAAATCTTCCGCTTCAGTTCTTTATTTCACAAGAATAAAGAAATTTAAAGTTCAATTCTAATTTTTCGGTGGAAGATAGAAAAAGTAATACCATACTTGTGAATATTTTCACGGAAGATAAAAAGTTCTAGTTCAATTTTAAATTTTCTCAACGACGTCAAGGAAAGTTCAAGTTCTCTTCTGAATTTTCTCAATGAAAAAGAAATTAGTCATTGATCATTTCTATTATTCCAAATAATATAAAAATTTTCCACTTTAGTTCAGATCTGTCTCAAAGAGATGAAAAATTTTAAATAATGTTCCAAATTTTTCACAGAAGATAAAAAAGTTCAAGTTTTCTTCTGAGTTTTACCAAAGAACACAATTCAATTCTAATTTCTCCAGAGAAAATAAAAATCTTCCACTTCAGTTCTTTATTCACCAAAGACATAATGAAATTAAAATTTCAATTCTAAATTATTCGGTGGAAGATAGAAAAAGTAATACCATACTTGTTAATATTTTCCCGGAAGATAAAAAGTTCTAGTTCAATTTAAAATTTTCTCAACGAAGTGAAGAAAAGTTCATGTTCTCTTCTGAACTTTACCAAAGAACACAATTCAATTCTAATTTGTCAAGAGAAAACAAAAATCTTCCACTTCAGTTCTTTATTTCACAAAGACATGAAGAAATTTAGAGTTCAATTCTAATTTTTCGGTGTAAGATAGAAAAAGTAATACCATACTAGTGAATATTTTCACGGAAGATAAAAAGTTCTAATTCAATTTAAAAATTCCTCAGCGAATTTAAGACATTTTTAAATTCTATTCTGAATTTTACTAAAGAACACACTTAAATTCTAAATTCACCAGAGAAAATAAAAATCTTCCACTTAAGTTCATTATTTCACAAGGACATAGATACATTTAGAGTTCAATTCTAAATTTTTTCGAGAAAGATGGAAAAATTAATACCATACTTGTAAATATTTTCACGGAAGATAAAAATTTTTAGTTCAATTTAAAAGTTCCTCAACGAAGTCAAGAAAAAGTTCAAGTTCTCTTCTGAATTTTACCAAAGAACATAATTCAATTCTAATTTATTCAAAGAAAATAAAAATCTTCCACTTAAGTTCTTTATTTCACAAAGACATAAAGAAATTTAAAGTTCAATTCTAATTTTTCGGTGGAAGATAGAAAAAATAATACCATACTTGTGAATATTTTCACGGACGATAAAAAGTTCTAGTTCAATTTAAAATTTTCTCAACGAAGTCAAGGAAAGTTCAAGTTCTCTTCTGAATTTTCTCAATGACAAAGAAATTAGTCATTGATCATTTCTATTTTACCAAATAATATAAAAATTTTCCACTTTAGCTCAGATCTGTCTCGAAGAGATAAAAAATTTAAAATACTGTTCCAAATTTTTCACAGAAGATAAAAAAGTTCAAGTTCTCTTCGGAATTTTACCAAAGAACACAATTCAAATCTAATTTCTCCAGAGAAAACAACAATCTTCCACTTCAGTTTTTTATTTCACAAAGACATAAAGAAATTTAGATTTCAATTATAAATTTTTCGGTGGAAGATAGAAAAAGTAATAACATACTTGTGAATATTTTCACGGAAGATAAAAAGTTCTAGTTCAATTTTAAATTTTCTCACCGAAGTGAAGAAAAGTTCAAGTTCTCTACTGAATTTTACCAAAGAACACAATTCAACTCTAATTTATCCAGAGAAAATAAAAATCTTCCGCTTAAGTTCTTTTTTTTACAAAGACATAAAGAAATTTAATGTTCAATTCTAAATTTTTCAGTGGAAGATAGAAAAAGTAATACCATACTTGTGAAGATTTTCCTAGAAGATAAAAAGCTCTAGTTCAATTTAAAATTTTCTCAGCGAAATGAAGAAGAATTTAAGTTTTCTTCTGAATTTTACCAAAGAACACAATTCAATTCTAATTTCTCCAGATAAAATAAAAATCTTCCACTTCAGTTATTTATTTCACAAAGACATAAAGAAATTTAAAGTTCAATTCTAAATTTTTCTGTGGAATATAGAAAAAGTAATACCATACTTGTGAATATTTTCACTGAAGATAAAAAGTTCTAGTTAAATTTAAAATTTTCTCAACGAAGTGAAGAAAAGTTCAAGTTCTCTACTGAATTTTACCAAAGAACACAATTCAATTCTAATTTCTCCAGAGAAAACAAAAATCTTCCACTTCAGTTCTTTATTTCACAAAGACATAAAGAAATTTAGAGTTCAATTCTAAATTTTTCGGTGGAAGATAGAAAAAGTAATACCATACTTGTGAATATTTTCCTGGAAGATAAAACGTTCTAGTTCAATTTAAAATTTTCTCAACGAAGTGTAGAAGAATTCAAGTTCTCTTCTGAATTTTACCAAAGAACACAATTCAATTCTAATTTCTCCTGAGAAAATAAAAATCTTCCACTTAAGTTCTTTATTTCACAAAGACATAAAGAAATTTTAAGTTCAATACTAAATTTTTCGGTGGAAGATAGAAAAAGTAATACCATACTTGTGAATATTTTCTCGGAAGATAAAAAGTTCTGGTTCAATTTACAATTTTCTCAAAGAAGTGAAGAAAAGTTCAAGTTCCCTTCTGAATTTTACTACAGAACACAATTCAATTCTAATTTCACCAGAGAAAATAAAAATTTTCCACTTCAGTTCTTTATTTCACAAGGACATAAAGAAATTTAAAGTTCAATTCTAAATTTTTCGGTGGAAGATAGAAAAAGTAATACCATACTTGTGAATATTTTCACGGAAGATAAAAAGTTATAGTTCAATTTAAAATTTTCTCAACGAAGTGAAGAAAAGTTCAAGTTCTCTTCTGAACTTTACCAAGGAACACACTTCAATTCTAATTTCTCCAGAGAAAATAAAAATCTTCCACTTCAGTTTTAAGTTCCCCAATGAAATAAAGAAATTTAAAGTTCTATTCTAAATTTTATGATGAAAGATAGAAAAAGTAATACTATGACTGTGATTGTATTCCATGAAGATAAAAAGTTTCACTTTATTTATAATTTTTCTTAAATTCATTTCTGATTTTTATCAAAGAGAGGAAAAATTTAAAGTTCTGTTATAAATTTTTCATAGAAGATAGAAAAAGTTATACATTGGTTGTGAATATTCAACATGAAGATATGTAACTCCACTTTAATTCCAAGTTTTCTGGAAGAAGTGCAGATTGTTAAAGTTCTCTTCTGAATTTTTTTAAAGAAGAGAAAAAAGTTAGCTCAATTCTGAATTTTACCAATGAAAATGAAAAAACCTTCCACTTCAGTTCATAATTTCACAAAGACATAAAGAAATTTAAAGTTCAATTCTAAATTTTTCGTTGGAAGATAGAAAAAGTAATACCATACTTGTGAATATTTTCCCGGAAGATAAAAAGTTCTAGTTCAATTTAAAATTTTCTCAAGGAAGTGAAGAAAAGTTCAAGTTCTCTTCTGAATTTTACTAAAGAACACAATTCATTTCGAATTTCACCAGAGAAAATAAAAATCTTCCACTTCAGTTCTTTATTTCACAAAAAGACATAAAGAAATTTAAAGTTCAATTCTAAATTTTTTGGTGGAAGATAGAAAAAGTAATACCATACTTGTGAATATTTTCCCGGAAGATAAAAAGTTCTAGTACAATTTAAAATTTTCTCAACGAAGTGAAGAAAAGTTCAAGTTCTCTTCTGAACTTTACCAAAGAACACACTTCAATTCTAATTTCTCTAGAGAAAATAAAATCTTCCACTTCAGTTTTAAGTTCCCAAAAGAAATAAAGAAATTTAAAGTTCTATTCTAAATTTTTAGATGGAAGATAGAAAAAGTAATACTATGACTGTGATTGATTTCCATGAAGATCAAAAGTTTCACTTTATTTATAATTTTTCTTAAATTCAGTTCTGATTTTTCTCAAAGAGATGAAAAATTTAAAGTTCTGTTCCAAATTTTTCATAGGAGATAGAAAAAGTTATACATTGATTGTGAATATTCAACATGAAGATAAGGAACGCCACTTTAATTCTGAGTTTTCTCAAAGATGTGCAAATTGTTTAAGTTCTCTTCTAAATGTTCTTAAAGAAGAGAAAAAAGTTAGCTCAATTCTGAATTTTACCAATGAAAATGAAAAAACCTTCCACTTCAGTTCTTAATTTCTCAAAGACGTAATAAATTTAAAATTCAGTTCTAAATTTTTCGGTAGAAGATAGGAAAAGTTATACTATGATTGTGATTATTTTCCAGTGAAGATAAAAAGTTTCACTTTAATTCTAATTTTCTTAAGTTCACTTCCGATTTTTTGCAAAGAGATGACAAATTTAAAGTTCTGTTCCAAATTTTTCATAGAAGATAGAAAAAGTTATACATTGATTTGAATATTCGACATGAAGATAAGGAGCATCACTTTAATTCTGAGTTTTCTCGAAGAAGTGCAAAATGTTCAAGTTCTCTTCTGAATTTACTTAAAGAAGTGAAAAAGTTATCTAAATTCTGAATTATAACAATGAAAATGAAAAAAAGCTTCCGCTGGAGTTATTAAGTCCATACAGACAGAAAAAATTCAATATTTTCTTCAAATTTTTCAACAAAAATAAAAATGCTTACCGTCAGTTAGGTTTTTTGTCTCACAGAGATGAAAAATTTAAAGTTATTTTCTAATTTTAAATTAAATTTTAGCTCCTTTGTCTTATCGATTTACCCATCAAATTTTTAAATTAGAAAATGAGTGACTCGTTCTATTATTAAAGACAATCATTCAAACTCGTTCATCTAACCTCCAAAACAATAGGTTAGGTTAGGTATAAATAAATATTAATAAATAAATAGAAACATTTCTAAATGTTTAAATTTGTTTAGGTTAGATTATATTATCATGAGAGCTCATGATAAGTTAACCTAACCTTTTCCGGCGAGTACGGTTAGGTTAGGTTAGGCTAGATTAAGTTAGGTTAGATTAGGTTAGGTTAAGTCAGGTTAGGTTAGCCTACGTACGCTTCACTTCAGGTTAGCTTAGGTTAGGTGAGAGACAGGCAAAAGTTAGGTGTATGATTAGGTTAGGCTAGATTAAGTTAGGTTAGGTTAAGTTAGGTTAGGCTAAGTTAGCCTACGTACGCGCGCGTACGTAGACTAACCTAGCCTAACCTAACTTAACCTAACCTAATCTAACCTAACCTAACCTAATCATACACCTAACTTTTTGCCTGTCTCTCACCTAACATAAGCTAACCTAAGTGAAGCGTACGTAGGCTAACCTAACCTAACTAAACCTAACCTAATCTAACCTAACTTAATTTAGCCTAACCTAACCTAACCAAACTCGCCGGAAAAGCTTAGGTTAACTTATCATGAGCGCTCATGATAAGTTAACCTAACCTAACCTAACTTAAACATATAGAAATGTTTCTATTTATTTATTAATATTTATTTATACCTAACCTAACATATTGTTTTGGAGGTTAGATCAACGAGTTTGAATGATTGTCTTTAATAGTAGAACGAGTCACTCATTTTCTAATTTAAAAATTTGATGGGTAAATCCATAAGACAAAGGAGCTAAAATTTAATTTAAAATTAGAATAGAACTTTAAATTTTTCATCTCTTTGAGAAAAAAACAGAACTGAAGTGGAGCCTTTTTATTTTCTTGGAAAAATTAGAAGAGAACTTTGAATTTTTTATGTCTTTGAGGAATTAAGAACTGCAGTGGAAGCTTTTTTCATTTTCATTGGTAAAATTCAGAATTGAGCTAACTTTTTTCACTTCTTTAAGAAAATTCAGAAGAGAACTTTTCACTTAAAGTGAAAATAATCACTATCATAGTATAACTTTTCCTATCTTCAACAAAAAAATTTAGAACTGAACTTTAAATTTTTTATGGTTTTGAGAAATTAAGAACTGAAGTGGAAGGGTTTTTTCATTTTCATTGGTAAAATTCAGAATTGAGTTAACTTATTTATCTTCTTTAAGAAAATTCAGAAGAGAATTTGAACAATTTGCACTTCTTCGAGAAAACTCAGAATTAAAGTGGAGTTCCTTATCTTCATGTTGAATATTCACAATCAATGTATAACTTTTTCTATCTTCTATGAAAAATTTGGAACAGAACTTTAAATTTTTCATCTCTTTGAGAAAAATCAGAACTGAATTTAAGAAAAATTATAAATAAAGTGAAAATTTTGATCTTCATGGAAAACAATCAAAGTCATAGTATTACTTTTTCTATCTTCCATCTAAAAATTTAAATAGAACTTTAAATTTCTTTATTTCTTTGGGGAACTTAAAACTGAAGTGGAAGATTTTTATTTTCTCTGGAGAAATTAGAATTGAAGTGTGTTCTTTGGTAAAGTTCAGAAGAGAACTTGAACTTTTCTTCACTTCGTTGAGAAAATTTTAAACTGTACTTGAGATTTTTATCTTCCGGGAAAATATTCACAAGTATGGTATTACTTTTTCTATCTTCCACCAAAAAATTTAGAATTGAACTTTAAATTTCTTTATGTCTTTTTTGAAATAAAGAACTGAAGTGTAATATTTTTATTTTATCTTTAGAAATTATAATTGATGTGTGTTATTTAGTAAAATTCGGAAGAGAACTTGAACTTTTCTTCACTTCGTTGAGAAAATTTTAAATTGAACTAGAACTTTTTATCTTCCGGGAAAATATTCACAAGTATGGTATTACTTTTTCTATCTTCCACCGAAAAATTTAGAAACTTTAAATTTTTTTATGTCTTTGTGAAATTATGAACTGAAGTGGAAGGTTTTTTCATTTTCATTGGTAAAATTCAGAATTGAGCTAAGTTTTTTCTCTTCTTTAAGAAAATTCAGAAGAGAACTTGAACATTTTGCCCTTCTTCGAGAAAACTCTGAATTAAAGTGGAGTTCCTTATCTTCATGTTGAATATTCACAATCAATGCATAACTTTTTCTATCTTCTATGAAAAATTTGGAACAGAACTTTAAATTTTTCATCTCTTTGAGAAAAATCAGAACTGAATTTAAGAAAAATTATAAATAAAGTGAAACTTTTGATCTTCATGGAAAATAATCACAATCATAGTATTACTTTTTCTATCTTTCATCTAAAAATTTAGAATAGAACTTTAAATTTCTTTATTTCTTTGTGGAACTTAAAACTGAAGTGGAAGATTTTTATTTTCTCTGGAGAAATTAGAATTGAAGTGTGTTCTTTGGTAAAGTTCAGAAGAGAACTTGAACTTTTCTTCACTTCGTTGAGAAAATTTTAAATTGAACTATAACTTTTTATCTTCCGTGAAAATATTCACAAGTATTGTATTACTTTTTCTATCTTCCACCGAAAAATTTAGAATTGAACTTTAAATTTCTTTATGTCCTTGTGAAATAAAGAACTGAAGTGGAAGATTTTTATTTTCTCTGGTGAAATTAGAATTGAATTGTGTTCTTTAGTAAAATTCAGAAGGGAACTTGCACTTTTCTTTACTTCGTTGAGAAAATTGTGAATTGAACCAGAACTTTTTATCTTCCGAGAAAATATTCACAAGTATGGTATTACTTTTTCTATCTTCCACCGAAAAATTTAGAATTGAACTTTAAATTTCTTTATGTCTTTGTGAAATAAAGAACTTAAGTGGAAGATTTTTATTTTCTCAGGAGAAATTAAAATTGAATTGTATTCTTTGGTAAAATTCAGTAGAGAACATGAACTTTTCTTCACTTCGTTGAGAAAATTTAAAATTGAACTAGAAGTTTTTATCTTCCGTGAAAATATTCACAAGTATGGTATTACTTTTTCTATCTTCCACCGAAAAATTTAGAATTGAACTTTAAATTTCTTTATGTCTTTGTGAAATAAAGAACTGAAGTGGAAGATTTTTATTTTCTCTGGTGAAATTAGAATTGAATTGTGTTCTTTGGTAAAATTCAGAAGAGAACTTGAAATCTTCTTCACTTCGTTGAGAAAATTTTAAATTGAACTAGAACTTTTTATCTTCCGGGAAAATATTCACAAGTATGGTATTACTTTTTCTATCTTCCACCGAAAAATTTAGAATCGAACTCTAAATTTCTTTATGTCTTTGTGAAATAAAGAACTTAAGTGGAAGATTTTTGTTTTCTCTGGAGAAATTAGAATTGAATTGTGAACTTTGGTAAAATTCAGTAGAGAACTTGAATTTATGTTCACTTCGTTGAGAAAATTTATAATTTAACTAGAACTTTTTATCTCCCGGGAAAATATTCACACGTATAGTATTACTTTTTCTATGTTCCACCGAAAAATTTAGAGTTGAACTCTAAATTTCTTTATGTCTTTGTGAAATAAAGAACTGAAGTGGAAGATTTTATTTTCTCTGGTGAAATTAAAATTGAATTGTGTTCTTTGGTAAAATTCAGAAGAGAACTTAAATTCTTCTTCACTTCGTTGAGAAAATTTTAAATTGAACTAGAACTTTTTATCTTCCGGGAAAATCTTCACAAGTATGGTATTACTTTTTCTATCTTCCACTGAAAAATTTAGAATTGAACTTCAAATTTCTTTACGTCTGTAAAATAAAGAACTTAAGTGGAAGATTTTTATTTTCTCTGGATAAATTAGAATTGAATTGTGTTCTTTGGTAAAATTCAGTAGAGAACTTGAACTTTTCTTCACTTCGTTGAGAAAATTTAAAATTGAACTAGAACTTTTTTATCTTCCGTGAAAATATTCACAAGTATGTTATTACTTTTTCTTTTTTCCACCGAAAAATTTAGAATTGAACTCTAAATTTCTTTATGTCTTTGTGAAATAAAGAACTTAAGTGGAAGATTTTTATTTTCTCTGGATAAATTAGAATTGAATTGTGTTCTTTGGTAAAATTCAGTAGAAAACTTGAACTTTTCTTCACTTCGTTGAGAAAATTTAAAATTGAACTAGAACTTTTTATCTTCCGTGAAAATATTCACAAGTATGGTATTAGTTTTTCTATCTTCCACCGAAAAATTTAGAATTGAACTCTAAATTTCTTTATGTCTTTGTGAAATAATGAACTGAAGTGGAAGATTTTTGTTTTCTCTGGAGAAATTAGAATTGAATTTTGTTCTTTGGTAAAATTCCGAAGAGAACTTGAACTTTTTTATCTTCTGTGAAAAATTTGGAACAGTATTTTAAATTTGTCATCTCTTCGAGACAGATCTGAACTAAAGTGGAAATTTTTTATATTATTTGTAAAAATTGAAATGATCAATTACTAATTTCTTTTTCATTGAGAAAATTCAGAAGAGAACTTGAACTTTCCTTGACTTCGTTGAGAAAATTTTAAATTGAACTAGAACTTTTTATCTTCCGTGAAAATATTCACAAGTATGGTATTACTTTTTCTATCTTACACCGAAAAATTTAGAATTGAACTTTAAATTTCTTTATGTCTTTGGGAAATAAAGAACTTAAGTGGAAGATTTTTATTTTCTCTGTAGAAATTAGAATTGAATTGTGTTCTTTGGTAAAATTCAGTAGGTAACTTGAACTTTTCTTAACATCGTTGAGAAACTTTAAAATTGAACTAGAAATTTTTATCGTTCGTGAAAATATTTACAAGTATGGTATTAATCTTTCCATCTTCCACCGAAAAATTTAGAATTGAACTCTAAATTTCTCTATGTCCTTGTGAAATAAAGAACTGAAGTGGAAGATTTTTATTTTCATTGGTGAAATTAGAATTGAAGTGTGTTCTTTGGTAAAATTCAGAAGAGAACTTGAACTTTTCTTCACTTCGTTGAGAAAATTTTAAATTGAACTAGAACTTTTTATCTTCCGTGAAAATATTCACAAGTATGGTATTACTTTTTCTATCTTCCACCGAAAAATTAGACTTGAACTCTAAATTTCTTTATGTCTTTGTGAAATAAAAAACTGAAGTGGAAAAATTTTGTTTTCTCTGGAGAAATTAGAATTGAAGTGTGTTCTTTGGTAAAGTTCAGAAGAGAACTTGAACTTTTCTTCACTGCGTTGAGAAAATTTTAAATTGAACTAGAACTTTTTATCTTCCGGGAAAATATTCACAAGTATGGTATTAGTTTTTCTATCTTCCACCGAAAAATTTAGAATTGAACTTTAAATTTCTTTATGTCTATGTGAAAAACAGAACTGAAGTGGAAGATTTTTATTTTCTCTGGAAAAAGTTGAATTGAATTGTGTTCTTTGGTAAAATTCAGAAGAGAACTTGAACTTTTCTATCTTCTATGAAAAATTTGGAACAGTATTTTAAATTTTTCATCTCTTCGAGACAGATCTGAACTAAAGTGGAAAATTTTTATATTATTTGGAAAATTAGAAAAGATCAATGACTAATTTCTTTTTCATTGAGAAAATTCAGAAGAGAACTTGAACTTTCCTTAACATCGTTGAGAAAATTTTAAATTGAACTTGAATTAAGTATCTCTTGCGAAAATGTTCACAAGTATGATATTACTTTTTCTATCTTCCATCGAAAAATTAGAATTGAACTTTAAATTTCTTTATGTCTTCGTGAAATAAATAACTGAAGCGGGCCGTTTTTGTTTTCTCAGGGGAACTTAGAATTGAAGTGTGTTCTTTGGTAAAGTTCAGAAGAGAACTTGAACTTTTCTTCACTTCGTTGAGAAAATTTTAAATTTGAACTAGAACTTTTTATCTTCCATGAAAATATTCACAAGTATGGTATTACTTTTTCTATCTTCCACCGAAAAATTTAGAATTGAACTTTAAATTTCTTTATGTCTTTGTGAAATAAAGAACTGAAGTGGAAGATTTTTATTTTCTCTGGAGAAATTAGAATTGAATTATGTTCTTTGGTAAAATTCAGAAGAGAACATGAACTTTTCTATCTTCTATGAAAAATTGAGCCTGCTAGTAGTATCTTTATCTCGAAAAATTCTTTTTCTTACATCTCTGACCCTTTTAATAGGTTAGGTTAGGTTAGGTTCTAGCATATCCTAAAAATAATGAACACTTAACAAAATAATGCATAAGATATTTTTAATGAAATAACGACATGTAGAATATTAATATAAAAATATGTTAAATACATTATTATACATTATTAGTACACTTGCGCTTCACTTTCCGTCAATTCATCTTTATATTCATTGATGATATTGTCTGCTAATGTCCTTTTTATTCTGCCTGCGATTTCACTGTCTATTGTCACATTATTTTTTACAAAGATAGCAGTTTTGGCACATTGACAAGATATGATTAATGACATTAGTGCAGGAGTATGCTTGTCTTCTTCTTGTCCTCTTTAAAATGCTAATACCGGAAAGATGATGATAGGATGTATCAACAGGTAGCATGTTACCGGAAGCACTAGCAAGGAGTTGTCCCCGATAATCGACAATTATTTTTAAGTTTGCATTCTCATTGAGCACTAATTTCTCTGGTAATGTTACCCTCGCATATCCACCGTTTACACGATTGAAATTCTTGGGTACTCCAAAGAAATCTAACTTCTCACTGTCATGACAACGCATGCATACATTTCCAATAGTGTTACCACTTGCACTCGTTTCATAGTTCGGGTATTTCTCCTTGTCAGCATTCAACACGACGATGATTTTATCATGTGCACATACTTTCGTCGAATAATTCATCTTCACTTTTTTACAGATATGAATTGTGTGTTTATCCTACCACTGGGTAAAAAATACTGATTTAATGCATGCAATAAACTAGGTAGTGTCGATAACCTGCCATAGAGTACCAGTGGGAAAGCCGCGTCGTGTCTATGAACAAGCACAGAGTATGATTGGTAGAGCCGTAAGCATATTTCATGTCATTTTAAGATACGTAAAAAAGTTTAAAAAAAAATACCATGTTAAAACAAATCACATATTATTTTAAAAAAAATGGGGATGGGGAGGGGTTCCGGGGGTCTTTGGGGGCTCGAGGGGCCATTAGGGGGGCCGGGGGGCCTTTGGGGTGGGGGTAGGGGACCTCACAACACTGTTCAAATGGAACTTGTGTATTATAACGACCACAGAGTTTCACCCTCAAATCCTCTTCTAAAATCATCTTTTAAATCCTCTTTTAAATGTCTCTAACTGTCTCGCCAAAATAATTCCATAAAATGTCTAAAACGGTTTCGCCCAAATAACTCCTGAACGTAATTTCAGCGTGTTCCTTTTGTTTTTTGGCATCTCTGCGCTGTCACATTTCAAATTACTAAGAAACCTGATTCCCGCGCTAAATCTATTCATCGCTAAGATGTTTCTTGGAGAATTGTTTCCATGGCGTTTGGTTATTAATATCTTTTGGAGTTCGACCAGTAGAATTGTTTCCGAGGCAAAGACATTAATGACTTGGATCTATTCCTGGAGCAGTACCTGTCAGACATTATTAAACTTTGCCCGGAAACAATTTGATTAATGACTGACAGATGATGTCATTGGTTGATTGATCTGTCAAGAAAGGGGAATTAATTTTTTATTTCTAAGGGGAATTATTGATTCACGAAAGGGGAATTGAGGTCGATAGCACAGGTGTTCCTGAAAACATCCATAAAAGTGAGAAAATTCATGTTTTTCCATTCTCACTGACAAAAACCATAAAACAGACATAAATTGATGTTGACATCCATGAAAAACATCAAATAAATTGACCAACACACATAACCGTCCAAATAACATCCATAAAAGTGAGAAAATTCATGTTTTTCCATTCTCACTGACAAAAACCAAAAAACAGACATAAATTGATGTTGACATCCATTAAAGTGAGAAAGTTCCTGTTTTTTTCATTCTCGCTGACAAAACCATAAAAGAGACATGAATTGCTGTTGACATCCATGAAAAACATCAAATAAATTGACTAACACACATAACCATCCAAGAAAACAACAATCAATGTGAGACAGTTCATTTTTTTTCAAGTGAGAAAAATTCTGTTTTTTCATTCTCAGTGACAAAACCATAAACCACGTGGTCCTGTTCGGGCTGGTACCCCCCTTTCTACTCATGGAATTGCGCAAGAAAAACCCATGGCTGTGTCATTAAACTTACACGTGAACATTCTATAAGTTGGCAAGGTTTTTTTTCTGATAAAGAAAAAGGGTTTAGCAAACATTTCTCCAGAGCATGTACTTGACGATGGAGAAAAAAGGGTTATAGTGATTAGCAATTACGAGCGAGGATTCCCCCATTGGTTCCTGGCAGTAGGCTACGCATATCAAGTTGAAAATTTGACAGAATGAGGTATTTGAGGTGGAACTTGAACTAAATCAAAATACACTATGTGCACGCAGATTTTCAAATTGGCATATCTCAAAAAGGGATTTGTGTATTAAGTTGGAACTTTCAGAGAGTGCTTAAAGGGAAAGTCAATTTGTGAATACTTCGATTTGTACTGTATAATGCACAAGTGATGTTTGGACAGTGTTGTCAATTTAAAATAGTTTAACGTTATACTATACGAAGAAGTTGATACTAAGAGGGATGTAGATGACAAGAAAAGAATTGTAATAACGGATAGCTTTACTTCTTCAATGTGTTCCATATAATACATAAGTGGTGGGGTGATGGCAGATGGATCTCTTAGAGTACTTATAGTGCTGTACGGTGGGCCGAGCTGCTAGCGAAAACCCCGTCTGGATAAGTTGAAATAAAAAAATTAACAAGAAATGGCTGAAAAGTGTTTTGGGGGGAGATGGGTTGATTGTGTACTGTATAATACACAAGTGATGTTTGGACAGTGTTGTCAATTTAAAATATACTTCGATTTTTTTTTAAAAGGGTTAAAGTGATTAGCAATTACGAGCGGGGATTCCCCGCTGTTTTTTTTTAATCGAAAACTAGAGATTGTCAAATTGCGTATTAAGGAATGCTTTTGTAGGGAAAGCTTTCAATCACCCATGTGTTATCCACAGTTCCATTTTTGAAGTTTGTGCTATCAAGAGCGGTTTCTGATTTGTTTTTGAGAATTGCCTTTAGCCAACAATAGTTTAGAAATAAAAAAATTAACAAGAAATGGCTGAAAAGTGTTTTGAGGGACAGGGGATGATTGTGTACTGTATAATACACAAGTGATGTTTGGACAGTGTTGTCAATTTAAATTATTTAAAAAATAAAAAATTTAACAAGAAATGCCTGAAAAATTTTCTTGAGGGAGACGGGTGGATTGTGTACTGTATTATGCACAAGTGATACTTGGACAGTGTTGTCAATTTGAAATATACTTAGATGTGTTGTCAATTTAAAATAGTTAAGAAATAAAAAAATTTAACAAGACATGGCTGAAAAGTGTTTTGGGGGGGAGACGGGTTGATTGTGTACTGTATAATACACAAGTGATGTTTGGACAGTGTTGTCAATTTAAAATATACTTCGATGTGTTGTCAATTTAAAATAGTTAAGAAATAAAAAAAATTTAACAAGAAATGGCTGAAAAGTGTTTTGGGGGGAGACGGGTTGATTGTGTACTGTATAATACACAAGTGATGTTTGGACAGTGTTGTCAATTTAAAATATACTTCAATGTGTTGTCAATTTAAAATAGTTAAGAAATAAAAAAATTTAACAAGAAATGCCTGAAAAGTGTTTTGGGGGGAGATGGGTTGATTGTGTACTGTATAATACACAAGTGATGTTTGGACAGTGTTGTCAATTTAAAATATACTTCGATGTGTTGTTAATTTAAAATAGTTTAGAAATAAAACATTTTAACAAGAAATGGCTGAAAATTATTTTTTTGGGAGGCAGGGGCGATGACAGAGTGGATGTCTTAGACTAGTTATAGTGCTGTACTCTGGCATGAATTGCTTTCGAAAACCCGGATGAATTAGTTGAAAATAAAGTTTTAACAAGAAATGTCTGAAAAGTATTTTTTTTTTTGGGGGGGGGGGGTGAGGGCGATGACAGAGGGGATGTCTTATACTAGTTATAGTGCTGTACTGTGGTACGAATTGCTTGTGAAAAACCCAAATGAATTAGTTTAAAATAAAGTTTTAACAAGAAATGTCTGAAAAGTATTTTTTTTTTGAGGGGGGTGGGGGCGATGACAGAGTGGATGTCTTAGACTAGTTATAGTGCTGTACTCTGGCATGAATTTCTTTCAAAAACCCGGATGAATTAGTTGAAAATAAATTTTAAACAAGAAATGTCTTAAAAGTATTTTTTTGGGGGTTGGGGACGATGACAGAGTGGATGTCTTAGACTAGTTATCGCGCTGTACTCTGACATGAATTGCTTTAGAAAAACCGGATGAATTAGTTGAAAATAAAGTTTTAACAAGAAACGTCTTAAAAGTATTTTTTTGGGGGTGGGGGCGATGACAGAGTGAATGTCTTAGACTAGTTATAGTGCTGTACTCTGGCATGAAGTGCTTTCGAAAACCCGGATGAATTAGTTGAAAATAAAGTTTTAACAAGAAATGTCTGAACAGTATTTTTTTGTGGGGATGGAGCGATGACAGATTGGATGTCTCAGACTAGTGATAGTTCTGTACTGTGGTACGAATTGCTTGAGAAAAACCCAAACGAATTAGTTGAAAATAAAGTTTTAACAAGAAATGTCTGTAAAGTATTTTTTTTGGGGGGATGGAGCGATGACAGATTGGATGTCTCAGACTAGTGATAGTGCTGTACTGTGGTACGAATTGCTTGTGAAAAACCCAAATGAATTAGTTGAAAATAAAGTTTTAACAAGAAATGTCCGAAAAGTATTTTTTGGGGGGTTGGGGGCGATGACAGAGTGGATGTCTTAGACTAGTTATAGTGCTGTATTCTGGCATGAATTGCTTTCGAAAACCCGGATGAATTAATTGAAAATAAAGTTTGAACAAGAAATGTCTGAAAAGTATTTTTTTGGGGGGAATCTGAGCTAATTAGGGTTTTTTGACCGAAAACTCTAGTTTTTTGCAAGAAAATTATGGAAAATACAATTCTCTGGTTCAAATGTGAAACTTAAGTCCTTTTTTAGGATCGAAAAAATAAACTATTTCTGTAAAATCTGAGCTAATAAGGGTTTTTGACTGTAAACTCTAGTTTTTTCCAAGAAAATTATGGAAAATACAATTCTCTGGTTCAAATGAGGAACTTAAGTCAATTTTTGGATCGAAAAATAAACTATTTCTGTGAAATCTGAGCTAATAAGGGTTTTTGACCGTAAACTATAGTTTTTTGTAAGAAAATTATGGAAAATACAATTCTCTGGTTCATAGGATTAACTTAAGTCCATTTTTGGATCGAAAAATAAAACTATTTCTGTAAAATCTGAGCTAATAAGGGTTTTTGACTGTAAACTCTAGTTTGTTGTAAGAAAATTATGGAAAATACAATTCTCTGGTTCAAATGTGAAACTTAAGTCCTTTTTAGGATCGAAAAATAAAACTATTTCTGTAAAATCTGAACTAATAATTCAATATTATTTTTCATAAAAACAAACTATTTTTTTATTAAAACTTTGAAATTTTTCAACTTTATTTGTTTTTTTTCTTTTTGTATGTATTTTAAAATGTCAAAATATGCTTACGGTTCTAACAATTGTGCTCTATGATTGGTCAGAGACACGATGTGGCTTTCCCACTGGTATTCTATGACCGCTTATCGTCACTACCTAGTCTACTGCATGTATTAAATCAGTATTTTTTACGCAGTGGAACGATAAACACATAAGTCATATCTTAAAAAAAAAAGAAGTGAAGATAGAACATTTTAATAGAGTGTGTTCACATAACAAGGTTATTGTAGCATTGAATGCCGACAAGGAGAAGTATTTAAACTATGAAACAAGTACAAGTGGTAGCACTATTGGAAATGTATGCATGCATTGTCATGACAGTAAGGAACTAAATTTCTTTGGGATACCGAAAAAAATCAACTGTTATGATTGTAGTTATGTAAGATTGAGATCTCCAGAGATGATTGCACTCAAAGAGAATGCTAACATAAAAATAATTGTTGATGATAGACGTCAACTCCTTGCTACTGCTGCAGGTAACACATTACCTACGGACGCATCCAATCATCAGCTTTCAGGTATTAGCATTCAACGGAAGGCTAATAAAAGAAAGGCCTACTCTGCTACTAATATCGTAAACCATATCTTGTTTACGTGCCGAAACTGTTACCTGAGTAAAAATAATCTGTTAATAGACAGTGAAATTTCCAGAAAAATAAAAATGGCATTGTCAAAAAATATCACTACGGAATATAAAGATGAAACAATGAAGAACAAAGCACCAGCAAACATTACTGGCATTGATCAAACAGTCAATAAATCAAATAATAGCAAAGACGAAAAGCATATTGAGCCTGTTCATGAGACACCAGCAAAAATTTTGTATGATTCAAAATGGAATAATGATTATTCTAATGATTACGAACTAAGAGAAGACAATAACTACAATATCAAGAGAGAACATGGTGAACAATTTTATGGAACAGATTCAAAATGTCCAAAGTTAATTATTGATATTAATAATGTATCATAATATATTTTTGTATTAATATTCTACATAGCATTATTTCATTAAAAATATTACATTGTTATGTGTTCATTATTTTTTAGAGTAAGCTAGCATATCAAGCGTTTAGAATGTATATTAAAACGAAGATGTAAGAAAAGGAATTTGCGTACATCTATTGTCAGACACACCATATCCTCAAAATCTGAGCTAATAAGGGTTTTTGACAGTAAACTCTATTTTTTTGTAAGAAAATTATGGAAAATACAATTCTCTGGTTCAAATGTGAAACTTAATTCTAGTTTTGGATCGAAAAAAAACTATTTCCGTAAAATCTAAGCTAATAAGGGTTTTGACCGTAATCTCTAGTTTTTGTAAGAAAATAATGGAAAATACAATTCTCTAGTTCAAATCCAAAACTTAATTCTATTTTTGGATACTCATAATGACGAGGATTGATTGCTCTAATTCAATATTTTTTTTTCATAAAACAAACTATTTTTTTTAAACTTTGAAATTATTAAACTTTTTTTATGTTTTATCTTTTTTTTGTACGTATGTTAAAATGACAAAATATAATTCTTGAATTAACCTCTTGGATACACAATACAGAAATTATAAGAAAAATTGTAATTTCCAGACTTCATTTGCATGCAATAGATACCGAGAGTTCTATGACTCCTCTCCGCAATGAATTCTAAGGGTTCTATGACTCCTCCCCACAATGAATTCAGATGGTTTTAGGAGTCATCCCCCTAGCCATAACTCCATTCAACCTTGAGCGAAGGTATAAAAGTTTGATGATATATTTCTGTTCTTAACAACTACATTAATAGCTTCCAAGATGATAGGACTCTATGACACAGAATTTATCGGTTTGAAAAAATCATCTTTTGGTGTTATATTTGAATGTGCATTTTTATTATTGTCAATGAAACTCGAAGAAATTGACTGTTATCATTGGATGGTGAACTATAACATGTTTGAGTATGATAAAAGCTTGTGGAGTACTACATTACATCATATGAACAGACTGGGATTCAACAATAGAGTGATTACACCACTTAATAATAGTGGCCAGGAACTGAGAAATGTTCAGGAGGAAGTCAGTGAAATTTGCAGCTTTTTCGGGGTTGAAGCACTCTATGTAAAGGGTAATGTACCTACAGATAAAGTCTTAATTCAAAAGTTTGACCCTAGAATTCCACTTTTCAATCTAGAAGAATTTAAGTGTCCTAAATTTGAAGGGGTTTATCATCGTCCTGAAGACGAGGTCAGGTTCTTCGCGCACTGGATACCTAAGGACATGCCTGATCGTGATAAATGCATAAGACATGGTAAAAACTATTCTATATCATGGGACCATCGTTTCTGGATGTTTAAGAGTGAACTTGTGTATTACTATGTGTCTTAACATAATTTTTTATTAGTATTAAACATAGAATTATTTCATTAAAAATATATTATATATTAAATTGTTATTTGTCCAGTATTTTTAGAGTACGCTAGCATATTAAAAGTTTCTAATGTCTATTAAAAAATAGTGGATAAACGAAAAGGAATTTGTACACATCTATTGTCAGACACATGGGGTAACATTGACAAAATCTAGGTATCAGAATGAATAAATTCTTTATCAACATCCGTTGTTGGATATGTCATTATGAAAAAATTGTAAGTAAGTAGGAAGTAGGTAAGTAAGTAAGTAAGTAACAAACTCTTTCTTGAATTCATCTGTTGGATACACAATACAGAAAGTGTATTATAGGAAATTATGAAAAAAAAATTGAAGAAACTCTCTATTAACATTCGTTATCGATTGAAGTCGCTTCCTAGACAGACGATACAGCAATTTCACAAAATCTAAGTATAAGAGTGATTAAATTCTATATCAACATCCATTTCTCGGATACATCGGAAAAAGTTGACACAATGTAAGTACCGGAACGAATAAATTCATTTTCAAAGTTTTTATCGGATACATCAGGTAACAGTCATAAAATCCAAGTTCTATTCATTTTGGCTTCATGTGTTGTTACGTTGAAATTAGATTAGACCGGTTTTTCTTTTCATTTTGGCTTCATGTGTTGTTACGTTGAATTTAGATTAGACCGGTTTTTCTTTCTATAGTAGAGACTAGCGTATATTTTTAGAGTAGAAAAAAAAAATTCTGGTTAGTCTGAAGTTGATTGTGAGAGTGTTAGGACTCTAAAAAATGGATGGATTTGAGAAAATGCGAATCATGGGGGGTCTACTGTTTATGGAAAAACGTTTGATTCTAGATGACGATTTTCTAGAGCTGTCTATTCAAAGGAAGATATTTTCTCAGGGAATGCTTGTCGATATTGACCGTAAACTCTAATTTTTGTAAAAAAATTAAAGAAAATACATTTCTCTAGGTCAAATGTGAATCTTTGGCTAGAAAAAAGCTACGTGGAAATTTCATACAAGGAATTACGAAAAAATTGTAAGTAACAAAAATGGCAGAAAATACCACTCTGGTGTAGCTTTCTCAAAAGATGTGTATTGAGGGAGGGAGCTAACAGCCTCTTATTTCGGTGTTATTCACCTCTTGGATACACAATACAGAAATTTAATTTAGGAAATTATGAAAAAAAAATTTAGACGGGGTTACGTGCGCGCACGTAACCCCGTCTAAATTTTTTTTCATAATTTCCTGAATTAAATTTCTGTATTGTGTATACAAGAGGTGAATATCCCCGAAATAAGAGGCTGTTAGCTCCCTCCCTCAATACACATCTTTTGAAAAAACTACACCAGAGTGGTATTTTCTGCCATTTTTGTTACTTATAATTTTTTCGTAATTCCTTGTATGAAATTTCCAGGTAGCTTATTTCTAGCCAAAGATTCACATTTGACCTAGAGAAATGTATTTTCTATAATTTTATTACAAAAATTAGAGTTTACGGTCAATATCGACAAGCATTCGCTGAGAAAATATCTTCCTTTGAATAGACAGCTCTAGAAAATCGTCATCTAGAATCAAACGTTTTTCCATAAACAGTAGACCCCCCATGATTCAGTCTTTCTCAAATCTATCCACTTTTTAAATTCTTAACACTCTCGCAATCAGCTTCGGACTAACCATAATTTTTTTTTCTACTCTAAAAACATATGCTATTCTCTACTATAGAAATAAAAAACGGTCTAATCTAAATTCAACATAACAACACATGAAGCCAAAATGAAAAGAAAAACCGGTCTAATCTAAATTCAACGTAACAACACATGAAGCCAAAATGAATAGAACTTGGATTTTATGACTGTTACCTGATGTATCCGATAAAAACTTTGAAAATGAATTTATGCTATCCGGTACTTAGATTGTGTCAACTTTTTCCGATGTAACCGAGAAATGGATGTTGATATAGCATTTAATCACTCTTATGCTTAGATTTTGTGAAATTGCTGTATCGTCTGTCTAGGAAACGACTTCAATCGATAACGAATGTTAATAGAGAGTTTCTTCAATTTTTGTTTTTCATAATTTCCTATAATAAAATTTCTGTATTGTGTAACCAACAGATGAATTCAAGAAAGAGTTTGTTACTTACTTACTTACTTACCTACTTCCTACTTACTTACAATTTTTTCATAATGACATAATAACATATCCAACAATGGATGTTGATAAAGAATTTATTCATTCTGATACCTAGATTTTGTTAATGTTACCCCATGTGTCTGACAATAGATGTATGCAAATTCCTTTTCTCACATCTCCGATGTTTTAATAGACATTCTAAACTTTTGATATTCTAGCTTTCTCTAAAAATAACGGATACATAACAATGTAATGCATAATATATTTTTAATGAAATAATGCTATGTAGAATATTAATACAAAATTATATTATGACATATAGTCACACACATGTTCACTCTTAAACACCCAAAAACGATGGTCCCAAGATATAGAATAGTTTTTACTATGTCTTATGCATTTATCACGATCAGGCATGTCTTTAGGTGTCCAGTGCGAGAAGAACCTGACCTCGTCTTCAGGACGATGATAAACCCCTTCAAATTTAGGACACTTAAATTCTTCTAGATTGAAAAGTGGAATCCTAGGGTCACACTTTTGAATTAAAACTTTATCTGTAGGTACATTACCCTTTACATAGAGTGCTTCAACCTCGAAAAAGCTGCAAATTTCACTGACTTCCTCCTGGACATTTCTCAGTTCCTGACCACTATTATTAAGTGGTGTAATCACTCTATCATATAATCCCAGTCTGTGCATATGATGTAATGTAGTACTCCATAAGCTTTTATCATACTCAAACATGTTATAGTTCACCATCCAATGATAACAGTCAATTTCTTCGAGTTCCATTGACAATAATAAAAATGCACATTCAAATATAACACCAAAAGATGATTTTTTCAAACCGATAAATTCTGTGTCATAGATTCCTATCATCTCTGAAGCTATTAATGTAGTTGTTAAGAACAGAAATATATCATCAAACTTTTATACCTTCGCTCAAGGTTGAATGGTGTTATGGCTAGGGGGATGACTCCTAAAACCATCTGAATTCATCGTGGGGAGGAGTCATAAAACCCTTAGAATTCATTGCGGGGAGGAGTCATAGAACTCTCGGTATCTATTGCATGCAAATGAAGTCTGAAAATTACAATTTTTTTTATAATTTCTGTATTGTGTATCCAAGAAGTGAATTCAAGAATGATATTTTGTCATTTTAAGATACGTACAAACAAAAGATAAAAAATAAATAAAGTTGAATAATTTCAAAGTTAAAAAAAATATTTTGTTTTATGAAAAAAAAATATTGAATTAGAACCATCAGTCCTCATCATTATGAGTATCCAAAACTGGAATTAAGTTTCACATTTGAACTAGAGAATTGTATTTTCCATAATTTTCTTACAAGAAACTAGAGTTTACGGTCGAAAAACCCTTATTCGCTCAGATTTTAAGGTAATAGTTTTATTTTTTGATCCAAAAATAGACTTAAGTTCCACATTTGAACCAGAGAATTGTATTTTCCATAATTTTCTTACAAAAAACTAGAGTTTACGGTCGAAAACCCTTAATAGCTCAGATTTTACGGAAATAGTGTGTCTGACAATAGATGTACGCAAATTCCTTTTCTTACATCTCCGATGCTTTAATATACATTCTAAACGCTTGACATGCTAGCTTACTCTAAAAAATAATGAACACATAACAATGTAATATTTTTAATGAAATTAAGTTATGTAGAATATTAATACAAAAATATATTATGATACATTATTAATATCAATGACTAACTTTGGACATTTTGAATCTGTTCCATAAAATAATTCACCATGTTCTCTCTTGATATTGTAGTTATTGTCTTCTCTTAGTTCGTAATCAGTAGAATAATCATTATTTCATTTTGAATCATACACAATTTTTACTGGTGTCTCATTAACAGGCTTAATATGCTTTTCGTCTTTGCTATTATTTGATTCATTGACTGTTTGATCAATGCAAGTAATGTTTGCTGGTGCTTTGTTCTTCATCTTTTCATCTTTATATTCCGTAGTGATATTTTCTGACAATACCATTTTTATTTTTCTGGCAATTTCACTGTCTATTAACACATTATTTTTACACAGGTAACAGTTTCAGCACGTAAACAAGATATGGGTTACAATATTAGTAGCAGAGTATGCCTTTCTTTTATTAGCCTTCCGCTGAATGCTAATACCCGAAAGCTGATGATTGGATGTATCCGTAGGTAATGTGTTACCTGCAGCAGTAGCAAGGAATTGTCCTCTATCATCAACAAGCCTTTTTATTTTAGCATTCTCTTTGAGTGCAATCATCTCTGGAGATCTCAATCTCGCATAACCACCATCATAAGAGTTGAATTTTTTCGGTATCCCAAAGAAATTTAATTCCTTACTGTCATGACAATGCATGCATACATTTCCAATAGTGCTACCACTTGTACTTGTTTCATAGTTTAAATACTTTTCCTTGTCGGCATTCAATGCTACAATAACCTTGTTATGTGAACACACTCTATTAAAATGTTCCATCTTCACTTTTTTTTTAAAAAGATATGACTTATTTGTTTATCGTTCCACTGCGTAAAAAATACTGATTTAATACATACAGTAGACTAGGTAGTGACGATAACCGGTCATAGAATACCAGTGGGAAAACCAAATCGTATCTCTGACCAATCATAGAACACAATTGTTAGAACCGTAAGCATATTTTGAAATTTTAAGATACGTACAAAAAGAAAAAAAAATAAATAAAGTTGAAAAATTTCGAAGTTTTAAAAAAAAAATAGTTTGTTTTTATGAAAAAAAATTGAATTATTAGTTCAGATTTTACAGAAATAGTTTTATTATTTCGATCCTAAAAAGGACTTAAGTTTCACATTTGAACCAGAGAATTGTATTTTCCATAATTTTCTTACAACAAACTAGAGTTTACAGTCAAAAACCCTTATTAGCTCAGATTTTACAGAAATAGTTTTATTATTCGATCCTAAACTGGACTTAAGTTTCACATTTGAACCAGAGAATTGTATTTTCCATAGTTTCCTTACAAAAAATTATATCTTACGATCAAAAACCCATATTGGCTCAGATTTTACGGAAACAGTTTTTTTTTTGATCCATAAAAGGACTTAGATTTCACATTTGAATCAGAGAATTGTATTTTCCATAATTTTCTTGGAAAAAACTAGAGTTTACGGTAAAAACCCTTATTAGCTCAGATTTTACAGAAATAGTTTATTTTTTCGATCCTAAAAAGGACTTAAGTTTCACATTTGAACCAGACAATTGTATTTTCCATAATTTTCTTGCGAAAAACTAGAGTTTACGGTCAAAAACCCTTATTAGCTCAGATTCCCCCCCAAAAAAATACGTTTCAGACATTTCTTGTTAAAACTTTATTTTCAACTAATTCATCCGGGTTTTCGAAAGCAATTCATGCCAGAGTACAGCACTATAACTAGTCTAAGACATCCACTCTGTCATCGCCCCCACCCCCAAAAAAATACTTTTCAGACATTTCTTGTTAAAACTTTATTTTCAACTAATTCATTTGGGTTTTCACAAGCAATTCGTACCACAGTACAGCACTATCACTAGTCTGAGACATCCAATCTGTAATCACCCCATCCCCCCCAAAAAAATACTTTTCAGACATTGCTTGTTAAAAATTTATTTTCAACTAATTCATTTGGGTTTTTCACAAGCAATTCGTACCACAGTACAGCACTATCGCTAGTCTGAGACATCCAATCTGTCATCGCTCCATCCCCACAAAAAAATACTTTTCAGACATTTCTTGTTAAAACTTTATTTTCAACTAATTCATCCGGGTTTTTGCAAGCAATTCATGCCAGAATACAGCACTATAACTAGTCTAAGACATCCATTCTGTCATCGCCCCCACCCCCCCCCCCCAAAAAAATACTTTTCAGACATTTCTTGTTAAAACTTTATTTTCAACTAATTCATCCGGGTTTTCGAAATCAATTCATGCCAGAGTACAGCACTATAACTAGTCTAAGACATCCACTCTGTCATCGCCCTCCCCCCCCCCCCCCAAAATACTTTTCAGACATTTCTTGTTAAAACTTTATTTTCAACTAATTCATCCGGGTTTTCGAAAGCAATTCATGCCAGAGTACAGCACTATAACTAGTCTAAGACATCCACTCTGTCATCGCCCCCAACCCCCCAAAAAAAAACTTTTCAGAAAATTCTTGTTAAAACATTATTTTCAAATAATTCATTTGGGTTTTTCACAAGCAATTCGTAACACAGTACAGCACTATAACTGGTCTAAGACATCCACTCTGTCATCGCCCCCACCCCCCCCCCCCCCAAAAAAAATACTTTTCAGACATTTCTTGTTAAATTTTTTTATTTCTAAACTATTTTAAATTAACAACACATCGAAGTATATTTTAAATTTACAACACTGTCCAAACAGCACTTGTGTATTATACAGTACACAATCAACCCATCTCCCCCCAAAACACTTTTCAGGCATTTCTTGTTAATTTTTTTTATTTCTTAACTATTTTAAATTGACAACACATCGAAGTATATTTCAAATTGACAACACTGTCCAAACATCACTTGTGTATTATACAGTACACAATCAACCCGTCTCCCCCCAAAACACTTTTCAGCCATGTCTTGTTAAATTTTTTTATTTCTTAACTATTTTAAATTGACAACACATCTAAGTAAATTTCAAATTGACAACACAGTCCAAATATCACTTTTATATAATACAGTAGACAATCAAACCATCTCCCTCCAGATAATTATTCAGCCATTTCTTGTTAAATTTTTTTATTTCTTAGCTATTTTAAATTGACAGCACTGTCCAAGCATCATTTGTATATTATACAGTACACAATCATCCCCTGTCCCCCAAAACACTTTTCAGCCATTTCTTGTTAATTTTTTTTTATTTCTAAACTATTGTTGACAAAAGGCAATTCTCCAAAACAAATCAGAAACCGCTCTTGATAGCACAGACTTAAAAAATGAAACTGTGGATAACACACGGGTGATTGACAGCTTTCCCTGCAAAAGCATTCCTTAATACGCAATTTGAAAATTTCTAGTTTTCGATTTTAAAAAAACCAGCGGGGAATCCCCGCTCGTAATTGCTAATCACTTTAACCCTTTAAAAAAAACACGAAGTATATTTTAAATTTACAACACTGTCCAAACATCACTTGTGTATTATACAGTACACAATCAACCCATCTCCCCCCAAAACACTTTTCAGCCATTTCTTGTTAAATTTTTTATTTCAACTTATCCAGACGGGGTTTTCGCTAGCAGCTCGGCCCACCGTACAGCACTATAAGTACTCTAAGAGATCCTTCTGCCATCACCTCACCACTTATGTATTATATGGAACACATCGAAGAAGTAAAGCTATCCGTTATTACAATTCTTTTCTTGTCATCTACACCCCTCTTAGTATCAACTTCTTCGTATAGTATAACGTTAAACTATTTTAAATTGACAACACTGTCCAAACATCACTTGTGTATTATACAGTACATATCGAAGTTTTCACAGATTGACTTTCCCTTTAAGTACTCTCTGAAAGTTCCAACTTAATACACAAATCCCTTTTTGCCAATTTGAAAATCTGCGTGCACATAGTGTATTTTGATTTAGTTCAAGTTCCACCTCAAATACCTCATTCTGTCAAATTTTCAGCTTGATATGCGTAGCCTACTGCCAGGAACCAATGGGGGAATTCTCGCTCGTAATTGCTAATCACTATAACCCTTTTTTCTCCATCGTCAAGTACATGCTCTGGAGAAATGTTTGCTAAACCCTTTTTGTTTATCAGAAAAAAAACCTTGCCAACTTTTAGAATGTTCACGTGTAAGTTTAATGACACAGCCATGGGTTTTTCTTGCGCAATTCCATGTACCGTTCAAATCAACAGCAATTTCAATGTATATTTTCATGTGTAATTAGAAGCTTTATATAACTTACTACTGCTTTGTCGACCCTAGAGTTTCAATATCTGCTGGTTGAACTATTTTTCACATAATAGTCACTTCAAATTTTTATCGGATTGATTTATCCATCCGATACACCCAAGGGCGTGGTGAGCGGGAGTGGCTGGTTGCCCTCTAATCTTTTTTTACTCTCTAATTTCCAACTTTCTAACTTTTAATTTCCATTCAAATGAACCCTCTCTGAAGTTTATACGAGCATCCCTTTCATAAGAACCACATACGGCCCCAGGACATAGCTTGCAATGCCAGCCCCGGGCCCTGGGGGGATTTGTCGACACCAGATTTTTGTTATCTGACCTTTGAACTATTTTGAAAAAATGGCTCTCTAAAAGTTCTTATCGGATGGGTTTGAGGAAAATAGGGCATGGATAGGCGGATTAGTTGCCCTCCGATCTCTTTGGACTCTTAAAAACTGAACGAGAGCTTTCAATTTCCAATCATATGAGCCCTCACCGAAGTTTATACGAGCATACCTTCCATAAGAACCATATATACCCCCAGAGCAATACTTACAACGTTGTGTCGACACAGAAGTTTTTCTTATCTGATCATTGAATATTTTTAACGAAATGGCAATACGTAAAGGAGTTTTTGTTATATGATCTTTGAAATATTTTTAACAAAATGACTACCTCAAATTTTTTATCAGATGTATTTGGGGAAAAAGGGCTTGGGGGGCAAGTTGACCTCCGATCACTTTTGACTCTTAAAAAGGGCACTAGAACTCTCGATTTCCAATCGAATGAGCCCCTTTTAAAGTTTATACGACGACCCCTTCTATATGAAGTGCCTCTGGGGAAAAAATAAATAGAGTGTGGGGTAGGCTATCTGCCCTCCAATCACTTTTGACTCTTAAAAAGTGAATTGCAACTTTCAATTTCGAATCAAATGAGCCCTCTAGACAGTTTATACGAGCATCCCTTCCATAACAACCATATATGCCCCCAGGGCATAAGTTACAACGCCTACCCCCGGGCCCTGTTATCGGGCCCTTTTTTGTTATCAGAACTTTCAACTATTTTTAACAAAATGTGTATCTCAAAATGTTTATCTGATGCATTTAGGGCGTGGGGGGGCTAGTTGCCCTCTGATCTCTTTTGACTCTTAAAAATTGAACTAGAACTTCCAATTTTCAATCAAATAAACCCTCTTTGAAGTTTATATGAGCATCCCTTTCATAAGAACCATATACGCCCCCAAGATGCCACTTACAACGCCTACCCCCCAGGCCCTGGGGGAAGGTTTTACTATCTAATTTCTAAACAACTTCTAAAAAACTGGCTATCTCAAAATTTGTAGCAGATGGGTTTGGAGAAAAAAGAGCGTGGGGGGGGGGGGGCGAGTTGCCCTTAACTCTCTTGAGTCTTAAAAAGTGAACTAGAACTTTCAATTTCTAATCAAATGAGCCCTCTATGAAGTTTATACTAGCATTCCTTTTATAAGAACCATACATGCCTTTAGGGCTCAACTTAGAACGCGTTCGCCTGGACCCTGGGGAGTTATGTTGACACCGGAGTTTTTATTATTTAACCTTTGAAATATTTTTAACAAAATGTCTATTTCAAAATTTTCATTAGGTGGGTTTAGAAAAGGAAGTCGTGGGAAGGGGGGGGAGTGCCGCCCTCGGATCTCTTTTGACTATTAAAGAGTGAGCTTTAACTTTCCATTTTCAATCAAATGAGCTCTCTCTGAAGTTTATATGAGCATCCCTTTCACACGATCCATATATGCCCCAGGACATAACTTACAACGCCTGCCCCCGGGCCCTCGGGGGTTGTGACGACACCTGAGTTTTTGTTATTTGACTTTTGAGCAATTTTTAACTTAATGGCTATCTCAAAATTTTTATTGGATGTATTTGGGGATAAAATATTGAACTAGAACTTTCAATTTCCAATCAAATGAGCCATCTCTGAAGTTTTTACGAGCATCTCTTCAATAAGAACCATATATTCCCCCAGCGCATAACTTACAACACCTGCCCTCGCGCCCTGGGGGGCTTTGTCAACCCCGGAGTTTGCGTTATATAGTCTTTGAACTATTTAAAAAAAAAACTATCTCAAAGTTCTTATTGGATGGGTTTGAGAAAAAAGGGAGCGGCGGGGGGGGGGGCTAGGTGCCCTCCAATCTCTTTTGACTCTTAAAAAGTGAACTAGAACTTTTAATTTCCAATCAAATGAACCCTCTTTGAAGTTATTATGATCTTTGAATTATTTTTAACAAAAATGATTTTTCAAAGTTCATTTTGGATTTCTTTCATTGAAATGCAAGAGTTGGAATATTTCAGTAGTGTTTTGTCGTGCTTTACCTTGTCACAGTTACATTCTCTTTATTTTTCAAAATTCATTTTGTATTTTTTTCGTTGAAATGCAAGAGTTGTAATATTTCAGTAGAGTTTTGTCATGGTTTACCTTGTCACAGTTACATTCTCTTAATTTTTCAAAGTTCCTTTTGAATTTCTGTCGTTGAAAAGCAAGAGTTGGAATATTTCAATAGTGTTTTGTCGTGGTTTACCTTGTCAAAGTTACATTCCCTTGATTTTTCAAAGTTCATTTTGAATTTCTTTCGTTGAAATGCAAGAGTTGAAATATTTCAGTAGTGTTTGGTTATGGTTTACCTTGTCACAGTTACATTTTCTTGATTTTTCAAAGTTCATTTTGAATTTCTTTCATTGAAATGCAAGAGTTTGAATATTTCAATAGTGTTTTGTTGTGGTTTACCTTGTCACAGTGACATTTCCTCGATTTCTCAAAGTTCATTTTGAATTTATTTCGTTGAAATGCAAGATTTGGATTATTTCACTAGCGGTTTGTCCTGGTTTACCTTGTCACAGTTACAGCCTCTCGATTTTTCAAAGTTTATTTTGATTTTCTTACATTGAAATGCAAGAGTTGGAATATTTCAGTAGTGTTTTGTGGTGGTTTACATTGTCACAGTTACATTTTCTTGATTTTTCAAAGACCATTTTCTATTTATTTCATTAAAATCCAAGAGTTGGAATATTTCAGTAGTGTTTTGTCGTGGTTTACTTTGTCACAGTTACATTCTCTTGATGTTTCAAAGTTCATTTTGAATTTTTTTCGTTGAAATGCAAGAGTTGGGATAATTCAGTAGGGTTTCGTTGTGGTTTACCTTGTCACAGTTACATTCTCTCAATTTTTCAAAGTTCATTTTGAATTTCTTTCATTTAAATACAAGAGTTTGAATATTTCAATAGTGTTTTGTTGTGGTTTACCTTGTCACAGTTACATTCTCTCGATTTTTCAAAGTTCATTTTGAATTTCTTTCGTTGAAATGCAAGAGTTGGATTATTTCACTAGTGGTTTGTTTTGGCTTACCTTGTCACAGTTACATTCTCTTGATTTTTCAAAGTTTATTTTGAATTTCTTTCGTTGAAATGCAAGAGTTGGATTATTTCACTAGTGGTTTGTTGTGACTTACCTTGTCACAGTTACATTCTCTTGATTTCTCAAAGTTCATTTTGAATTTCTTTCATTGAAATGCAAGAGTTGGATTATTTCAGTACTGGTTTGTCGTGGTTTACCATTTCACAGTTACATTCTATTGTTTTTTCAAAGTTCATTTTTAATTTATTTCATTGAAATGCAAGAGTTGGAATATTTCAGTAATGTTTTGTTGTGGTTTACCTAATCACAGTTACATTCTCTTGATTTCTCAAAGTTCATTTTGATTTTCTTTCATTGAAATGAAAGAGTGTGATTATTTAAGTATCGTTTCGTTGTGTTTTACCTGGTCAGTGTCACATTTTCTTGATGTTTCAAAGTTCAGGTTGTATTTATTTCGTTGAATTGTAAGAATTGAAATTATGTATATATTGTTTTGTCGTGTTTTACCTTGTCACTGTTACATTCTCTTGATTTTTCAAATTCATTTGGAATTTCTTTCATTGAAATGCAAGAGTTGGAATATTTCAGTAGTGTTTTGTTGAGGTTTACCTTGTCACAGTTAAATTCTCTTGATTTTTCAAAGTTCATTTTGAATTTCTTTCATTGAAATGTAAGAGTTGGAATATTTCAATAGTGTTTTGTCGTGGCTTACTTCGTCACAGTTACATTCTCTTAATTTTTCAAAATTCTTTTTGGATTTCATTCATTGAAATGCAAGAGTTGGAATATTTCAGTAGTGTTATGTAGTGGTATACCTTGTCACAGTTACAATCTATTGATTTTTAAAATTTCATTTTCAATTTCTTTCATTGAAATGCAAGAGTTGGAATATTTCAGTAGTGTTTTGCTGTGCTTTACCTTGTCACAGTTACATTCTCTCAATTTTTCAAAGTTCATTTTGAATTTCTATCGTTGAAAAGCAAGAGTTGGATTATTTCAATAGTGTTTTGTCGTGGTTTACCTTGTCAGAATTACATTATCTTGATTTTTCAAAGTTCATTTTGGATTTCTTTCATTGAAATGCAACAGTTGGATTATTTCAATAGTGTTTTGTCGTGATTTACCTTGTCACAGTTACATTCTCTTGATTGTTCAAAGTTCATTTTGAATTTCTTTCGTTGAAATGCAAGAGTTGGAATATTTCAGTAGTGTTTTGTTGTGGTTTACCTTGTCACAGTTACATTTTCTTGATTTTTCAAAGTTCATTTCGGTTTTCTTTCATTAAAATGCAAGAGTTGGAATATTTCAGTAGTGTTTTGTCGTGGTTTACCTTGTCGCAGTTACATTCGCTTGATTTTTCAAAGTTTATTTTGGGTTTCTTTAGTTGAAATGCAAGAGTTGGAATATTTCAGAAGCGTTTTGTCGTGGTTTACCTTGTCACAGTTATATTTTCTTGATTTTTCAAAGTTCATTTTGAATTTCTTTCATTGAAATGAAAGATTGGGATTATTTCAGTAGTGTTTTGTCGTGGTTTACCATGTCACAGTTACATTCCCTTGATTTTTCAAAGTTCATTTTGAATTTCTCTCATTGATTTGCAAGAGTTGGAATATTTCAGTAGTGTTTTGTTGTGGTTTACTTTGTCAAACTTACATTCTCATGATTTTTCAAAGTTCATTTTGAATTTCTTTCATTGAAATGTAAGAGTTGGAATATTTCAGTAGAGTTTTGTTGTTGTTTACCATGTCACAGTTACATTCCCTTGATTTTTCAAAGTTTATTTTGAATTTCTATCATTGAAATGTAAGAGTTTGAATGTTTCAGTAGTATTTTGTTGTGGTTTACCTTGTCACACTTAAATTTTCTTGATTTTTCAAAGTTCATTTTGGATTTCTTTCATTGAAATGCAAGAGTTGGAATATTTCAGTAGTGTTTTGTCGTGCTTTACCTTGTCACAGTTACATTCTCTTGATTTTTCAAAACTCATTTTGGATTTCTTTCGTTGAAATGCAAGAGTTGGAATATTTCAGTAGAGTTTTGTCATGGTTTACCTTGTCACAGTTACATTCTCTTCATTTTTCAAAGTTCCTTTTGAATTTCTTTCGTTGAAAAGCAAGAGTTGGAATATTTCAATAGTGTTTTGTCGTGGTTTACCTTGTCAAAGTTACATTCTCTTGATTTTTCAAAGTTCATTTTGAATTTCTTTCGTTGAAATGCAAGAGTTGAAATATTTCATTAGTGTTTGGTTATGGTTTACCTTGTCACAGTTACATTTTCTTGATTTTTCAAAGTTCATTTTGAATTTCTTTCATTGAAATGCAAGAGTTGGAATATTTCACTAGTGTTATGTCATGGTTTACCATGTCACAGTTACATTCTCTTGATTTTTCAAAGTTCATTTTGAATTTCTTTCATTTAAATGCAAGAGTTGGAATATTTCAATAGTGTTTTGTTGTGGTTTACCTTGTCGCAGTTACATTCTCTCGATTTTTCAAAGTTCATTTTGAATTTCTTTCATTGAAATGCAAGAGTTGGATTATTTCAGTTATTTTAGTTTTGGATTAAGTTCATTTTGAATTTCTTTCATTGAAATGAAAGATTGGGATTATTTCAGTAGTGTTTTGTCGTGGTTTACCATGTCACAGTTACATTCCCTTGATTTTTCAAAGTTCATTTTGAGTAGTGTTTTGTTGTGGTTTACTTTGCCACACTTACATTTTCATGATGTTTCAAAGTTCATTTTGAGTTTCTTTCATTGAAATATAAGAGTTTGAATAGTTTAGCAGTGTTTTGTCGTGGTTTACCTTGTCATACTTACATTCTCTCGATATTTCAAAGTTTATTTTGAATTTATCTCATTCAAATGAAAGAGTTTCATTATTTCAGTATTTTTGTGTTGTGGTTGAACTTGTCAAAGTTACATTCTCTCGATTTTTCAAACTTCAGTCTGGATTTATTTCATTGAAGTGCAAGAGTTGGAATATTTCAGTAGTTTTTTGTCTTGCGTTAAATTGTCACAGTTACAGGATCTTTATTTTTAAAAATTAAGTTTGTATTTCTTTCGTTGAATTGCAAGAGTTGGAATATTTCAGTAGAGTTTTGTCATGGTTTACCTTGTCACAGTTACATTCTCTTTATTTTTCAAAGTTCCTTTTGAATTTCTTTCGTTGAAAAGCAAGAGTTGGAATATTTCAATAGTGTTTTGTCGTGGTTTACCTTGTCAAAGTTACATTCCCTTGATTTTTCAAAGTTCATTTTGAATTTCTTTCGTTGAAATGCAAGAGTTGAAATATTTCAGTAGTGTTTTGTTATGGTTTACCTTGTCACAGTTACATTATCTTGATTTTTCAAAGTTCATTTTGAATTTATTTCATTGAAATGCAAGAGTTTGAATATTTCAATAGTGTTTTGTTGTGGTTTAAATTGTCACAGTTACATTCTCTTGATTTTTCAAAGTTCATTTTGAATTTCTTTCGTTGAAATGCAAGAGTTGGATTATTTCACTAGTGGTTTGTCATGGTTTACCTTGTCACAGTTACATTCTCTCGATTTTTCAAAGTTCATTTTGAATTTCTTACATTGAAATGCAAGAGTTGGAATATTTCAGTAGTGTTTTGTCGTGGTTTACCTTGTCACAGTTACATTCTCTTGATTTTTCAAAGATCATTTTCGATTTCATTCGTTTAAATGCAAGAGTTGTAATATTTCAGTAGTGTTATGTCGTGGTTCACTTTGTCGGTATTATATTTTCTTGATGTTTCAAACTTCATTTTTAATTTATTTCGTTGAAATACATGGATTGAAATATTCCAGTAGGGGTTTGTCTCGTTTTACATTGTAATAGTTATAATCTCGTGATTTTTCAAACTTCATTTTGAATTTATTTCATTGAAATGCAAGAGTTTGAATATTTCAGTTGTGGTTTGTTGTGGTTTACCTTGTCACAGTTACATTCTCTTGATTTTTCAAAGTTCATTTTGAATTTCTTTCATTGAAATGTAAGAGTTGGAATATTTCAGTAGTGGTTTGTCGTGGTTTACCTTGTCATACTTACATTCTCTCGATTTCTCAAAGTTCATTTTGAATTTATTTCATTGAAATGCAAGAGTTTGAATTATTTCAGTAGTTGTTTTGTTGTGGTTTACCATTGTCACAGTTACATTTTCTTGATTTTTCAAAGTTCATTTTGAATTTCTTTCGTTGAAATGCAAGAGTTGGAATATTTCAGTAGTGTTTTGTTGTGCTTTACCTTTTCAGAGTTACATTCTCTTGATTTTTCAAAGTTCATTTTGGATTTCATTCGTTGAAATGCAAGAGTTGGAATATTCCAGTAGTGTTATGTCGTGGTTTACCATGTCACAGTTACATTCTCTTAATTTTTCAAAGTTCCATTTGAATTTCTTTCATTGAAATGCAAGGGTTGGAATATTTCAGTAGTGTTTTGTTGCGGTTTACCTTGTCACAGTTACATTCTCTTGATTTTTCAAAGTTCATTTTGAATTTATTTCGTTGAAATGCAAGAGTTGAAATATTTCACTAGTGGTTTGGTCATGGTTTACCTTGTCACAGTTACATTCTCTCGATTTTTCAAAGTTCATTTTGAATTTCTTTCATTGAAATGCAAGAGTTGGAATATTTCAGGAGTGTTTTGTCGTGGTTTACCTTGTCACAATTACATTCTCTTGATTTTTCAAAGATCATTTTCGATTTCTTTCGTTGAAATGCAAGAGTTGGACTATTCCAGTAGTGTTATGTCTTGGTTTACTTTGTCACATGTACATTCTCTAGACTTTCCAAAGTTCATTTTTAATTTATTTCATTGTAATTCAAGAGTTTGGATATTTCCGTAGTGTTATGTAAGGGTTTACTTTGTGACAGTTACATTATCTTGATTTGGCAAAGTTCATTTTCGATTTTTTTCGTTGAAATCCAAGAGTTGGAATATTTCAGTAGTGTTATGTCGTGGTTTACTTTGTCACAGTTACATTCTCTTGATTTTTCAAAGTTCATTTTGAATTTCTTTCGTTGAAATGCAAGAGTTGGAATATTTCAGTAGGGTTTTGTTGTGGTTTACCTTGTCACAGTTACATTCTCTCGATTTTTCACAGTTCATTTTGAATTTCTTTCATTGAAATGCAAGAGTTTGAATATTTCAATAGTGTTTTGTTGGGGTTTACCTTGTCACAGTTACATTCTCTCGATTTTTCAAAGTTCATTTTGAATTTCTTTCGTTGAAATGCAAGAGTTGGATTATTTCACTAGTGGTTTGTTGCGGCTTACCTTGTGACAGTTACATTCTCTTGATTTTTCAAATTTCATTTTGAATTTCTTTCGTTGAAATGCAAGAGTTGGATTATTTCACTAGTGGTTTGTTGTGACTTACCTTGTCACAGTTACATTCTCTTGATTTCTCAAAGTTCATTTTGAATTTCTTTCATTGAAATGCAAGAGTTGGATTATTTCAGTACTGGTTTGTCGTGGTTTACCATTTCACAGTTACATTCTATTGTTTTTTCAAAGTTCATTTTTAATTTATTTCATTGAAATGCAAGAGTTGGAATATTTCAGTATTGTTTTGTTGTGGTTTACCTAATCACAGTTACATTCTCTTGATTTTTCAAAGTTCATTTTGAATTTCTTTCGTTGAAATGCAAGAGTTGCAATATTTCAGTAGCGTTTCGTTATGGTTTACCGGGTCACTGTTACATTTTCTTGATTTTTCAAAGTTCATTTTGGATTTCTTTCGTTGAAATGTAAGAGTTGAAAATATTTCAATAGTGTTTTGTCGTGGTTTACCTTGTCACTGTTACATTCTCTTGATTTTTCAAATTCATTTGGAATTTCTTTCATTGAAATGCAAGAGTTGGAATATTTCAGTAGTGTTTTGTTGAGGTTTACCTTGTCACAGTTAAATTCTCTTGATTTTTCAAAGTTCATTTTGAATTTCATTCGTTGAAATGCAAGAGTTGGAATATTTCAATAGTGTTTTTTTGTGGTTTACCTTGTCACAGTTACATTCAATTGATTTTTCAAAGTTCGTATTGGATTTCTTTCATTGAAATGCAAGAGTTGGAATATTTCAGTAGTGTTTTGTCGTGGTATACCTTGTCACAGTTACAATCTCTTGATTTTTCAAAGTTCATTTTCGATTTCTTTCATTAAAATGCAAGAATTGGAATATTTCAGTAGTGTTTTGTTGTGCTTTACCTTGTCACAGTTACATTCTCTTAATTTTTCAAAGTTCATTTTGAATTTCTATCTGTGAAATGCAAGAGTTTGAATATTTCGGAAGTATTTTGTCGTGTTTTACCTTGTCACAGTTAAATTCTCTTGATTTTTCAAAGTTCATTTTGAATTTCATTCATTGAAATGCAAGAGTTGGAATATTTCAGAAGTGTTTTGTCGTGGTTTACCTTGTCAGAGTTACATTTTCTTGATTGTTCAAAGTTCATTTTGGATTTCTTTCGTTGAAATGCAAGAGTTGGAATATTTCAGTAATGTTTTGTTGTGGTTTACCTTGTCACAGTTACATTTTCTTGATTTTTCAAAGTTCATTTCGGTTTTCTTTCATTAAAATGCAAGAGTTGGAATATTTCAGTTGTGTTTTGTCGTGGTTTACCTTGTCTCAGTTACATTCGCTTGATTTTTCAAAGTTTATTTTGGGTTTCTTTAGTTGAAATGCAAGAGTTGGAATATTTCAGAAGCGTTTTGTCGTGGTTTACCTTGTCATAGTTATATTCTCTTGATTTTTCAAAGTTCATTTTGAATTTCTTTCATTGAAATGAAAGATTGGGATTATTTCAGTAGTGTTTTGTCGTGGTTTACCATGTCACAGTTACATTCCCTTGATTTTTCAAAGTTCATTTTCAGTAGTGTTTTGTTGTGGTTTACTTTGTCACACTTACATTCTCATGATTTTTCAAAGTTCATTTTGAATTTCTTTCATTGAAATGTAAGAGTTGGAATATTTCAGTAGTGTTTTGTCGTGGTTTACCTTGTCATACATATATTCGCTCGATTTTTCAAAGTTCATTTTGAATTTCTTTCAATGAAATGAAAGAGTTGGAACATTTCAGTAGTGTTTTGTTGTGTTTTAACTTGTCACACTTACATTTTCTTGATTTTTCAAAGTTCATTTTTGATTTCTTTCATTGAAATGCAAGAGTTGGAATATTTCGGTAGTGTTTTGTCGTGCTTTACCTTGTCACAGTTACATTCTCTTTATTTTTCAAAGTTCATTTTGGATTTCTTTCGTTGAAATGCAAGAGTTGGAATATTTCAGTAGAGTTTTGTCATGGTTTACCTTGTCACAGTTACATTCTCTTTATTTTTCAAAGTTCCTTTTGAATTTCTTTCTTTGAAAAGCAAGAGTTGGAATATTTCAGTAGTGTTTTGTCGTGGTTTACCTTGTCAAAGTTACATTCCCTTGATTTTTCAAAGTTCATTTTGAATTTCTTTCGTTGAAATGCAAGAGTTGAAATATTTCATTAGTGTTTGGTTATGGTTTACCTTGTCACAGTTACATTTTCTTGATTTTTCAAAGTTTATTTTTAATATCTTTCATTGAAATGCAAGAGTTGTAATATTTCAGTAGGTTTTTGTCATGGTTTTCCTTGTCATAGTTACATTCTCTTGATTTTTCAAAGTTCATTTTGAATTTCTTTCATTTAAATGCAAGAGTTGGAATATTTCAGTAGTGTTTTGTTGTGGCTTACCTTGTCGCAGTTACATTCTCTTGATTTTTCAAAGTTCAATTTGAATTTCTTTTATTGAAATGCAAGAGTTGGATTATTTCAGTAATGTTTTGTTGTGCTTTACCTTGTCACAGTTACATTCTCTTGATTTTTCAAAGTACATTTTGAATTTCTTTCATTGAAATGCAAGAGTTGGATTATTTCAGTAGTGTTTTGTCATGGTTTACCTTGTCACAGATACATTTTATTAATTTTTCAAAGTTCATTTGAATTTCTTTCATTGAAATGCAAGAGTTGGATTATTTCAGTACTGTTTTGTCGTGGTTTACTTTATCACAATTACATTCTCTTGATTTTTCAAAGTTCATTTTGAATTTCTTTCGTTGAAATGCAAGAGTTGAAATATTTCAGTAGTGTTTTGTCATGGTTTACCTTGTCACAGGTATATTCTTTGATTTTTCAAAGTTCATTTTGAATTTCTTTCATTGAAATGCAAGAGTTGGAATATTTCAGTAGTGGTTTATCGTGGTTTACCTTGTCACAGTTACATTCTCTTAATTTTTCAAAGTTCATTTTGAATTTCTTTCGTTGAAATGCAAGAGTTGGATTATTTCAGTACTGGTTTGTTGTTGTTTACTTTGTCATAGTTACATTCTCTCGATTTCTCAAAGTTTATTTTGAATTTCTTTCATTGAAATGCAAGAGTTGGATTATTTCAGTACTGGTTTGACGTGGTTTACCATTTCACAGTTACATTCTCTTGTTTTTTCAAAGTTCATTTTGAATTTCTTTCATTGAAATGCAAGAGTTGGAATATTTCAGTAGTGTTTTGTCGTTGTTTACATATTCACAGTTACATTTTCTTGATTTTTCAAAGTTCATTTTGAATTTCTTTCGTTGAAATGCAAGAGTTGGAATATTTTAGTAGTGTCATATCGTGGTTTACTTTTTCACAGCTACATTCTCTTGATTTTTCATATTTCATTGACTTTCTTTAATTGAAATGCAAGTGTTGGAATATTTCAGCAGAGTTTTGTTACGGCTTACCTAGTCACAGTTACATTTTCTTGATTTTTTCAAAGTTCATTTTGAATCTATTTCGTTGAAATGCAAGATTTGGATTATTTCACTAGCGGTTTGTCATGGTTTACCTTGTCACAGTTACATCCTCTAGATTTTTCAAAGTTCATTTTGATTTTCTTTCTTTGAAATGCAAGAGTTGGAATATGTCAGGAGTGTTTTGTCGTGGTTTACATTGTAACAATTACATTCTCTTGATTTTTAAAAGATCATTTTCTATTTCTTTATTTAAAATCAAAGAGTTGGAATATTTCAGTAGTGTTATGTAGTGGTTTACTTTGTCACAGTTACATTCTCTTGATTTTTCAAAGTTCATTTTGAATTTCTTTCATTGAAATTCAAGAGTTGGAATATTTCCGTAGTGTTTTGTCGTGGTTTACTTTGTCACAGTTATATTCTCTTGATTTGTAAAGTTCATTTTGAATTTCTTTCATTGACATGCAAGAGTTGGAATATTTCAGTAGGGTTTTGTTGTGGTTTACCTTGTCACAGTTACATTCTCTCGATTTTTCAAAGTTCATTTTGAATTTCTTTCATTGAAATGCAATAGTTGGATTATTTCATTAGTGTTTTGTTGTGGTTTACCTTGTCACAGTTACATTCTCTCGATTTTTCAAAGTTCATTTTAAATTTCTTTCGTTGAAATGCAAGAGTTGGATTATTTCACTCGTGGTTTGTTGCGGCTTAACTTGTCACAGTTACATTCTCTTGATTTTTCAAAGTTCATTTTGAATTTCTTTCGTTGAAATGCAAGAGTTGGATTATTTCAAAGGTGGTTTGTTGTGACTTACCTTGTCACAGTTACATTCTCTTGATTTCTCAAAGTTCATTTTGAATTTCTTTCATTGAATTGCAAGAGTTGGATTATTTTAGTACTGGTTTGTCGTGGTTTACCATTTCACAGTTACATTCTCTTGTTTTTTCAAAGTTCATTTTTAATTTATTTCATTGAAATGCAAGAGTTGGAATTTTTCAGTAATGTTTTGCTGTGGTTTGCCTAATCACAGTTACATTCTCTTGATTTTTAAAAGTTCATTTTGAATTTCTTTCGTTGAAATGAAAGAGTTGGACTATTTCAATAGTGTTTTGTTGTGGTTTACTTTGTCACACTTACATTCTCATGATTTTTCAAAGTTCATTTTGAATTTCTTTCATTGAAATGTAAGAGTTGGAATATTTCAGTAGTTTTTTGTTGTGGTTTACCTTGTCACACTTACATTATCTTGATTTTTCAAAGTTCATTTTGAATTTCTTTCATTGAAATGCAAGAGTTTGAATATTTTAGTAGTTTTTTGTTGTGGTTTACCTTGTCACACTTAAATTATCTTGATTTTTCAAACTTCATTTTTGATTTATTTCATTGAAATGCAAGAGTTGGAATATTTCAGTAGTGTTTTGTCGTGCTTTACCTTGTCACAGTTACATTCTCTTGATTTTTCAAAGTTCAGTTTGGATTTCTTTCGTTGAAATGCAAGAGTTGGAATATTTCAGTAGTGTTTTGGCATGGTTTACCTTGTCACAGTTACATTCTATTAATTTTTCAAAGTTCCTTTTGAATTTCTTTCGTTGAAAAGCAAGAGTTGGAATATTTCAATAGTGTTTTGTCGTGGTTTACCTTGTCAAAGTTACATTCCCTTGATTTTTCAAAGTTCATTTTGAATTTCTGTCGTTGAAATGCAAGAGTTGAAATATTTCAGTAGTGTTTGGTTGTGGTTTACCCTGTCACAGTTACATTTTCTTGATTTTTCAAAGTTCATTTTGAATTTCTTTCATTGAAATGCAAGAGTTGGAATATTTCAGTAGTGTTTTGTCGTGGTTTACCTTGTCAAAGTTACATTCTCTTGATTTTTCAAATTTCATTTTGAATTTCTTTCATTGAAATGCAAGAGTTGGATTATTTCAGTAGTGTTTTGTCGTGGTTTACCTTGTCAAAGTTACATTTTCTTAATTTTTCAAAGTTCATTTTGAATTTCTTTCATTGACATGCAAGAGTTGGAATATTTCAGTAGGGTTTTCTTGTGGTTTACCTTGTCAGAGTTACATTCTCTTGATTTTTCAAAGTTCATTTTGAATTTCTTTCATTGAAATGCAAGAGTGGGAATATTTCACTAGTGTTTTGTTGTGGTTTAACTTGTCCCAGTTAAAGTCTCTTGATTTTTCAAAGTTCATTTTGAATTTCTTTCCTTGAAATGCACGAGCTGGATTATTTCACTAGTGGGTTGTTGAGGCTTACCTTGTCACAGTTGCATTCTCTTGATTTTTCAAAGTTCATTTTGAATTTATTTCATTGAAATGCAAGAGTTGGATTATTTCAAAAGTGGTTTGTTGTGACTTACCTTGTCACAGTTACATTCTCTTGATTTCTCAAAGTTCATTTTGAATTTCTTTCATTGAATTGCAAGAGCTGGATTATTTCAGTACTGGTTTGTCGTGGTTTACCATTTCACAGTTACATTCTATTGTTTTTTCAAAGTTCATTTTTAATTTATTTCATTGAAATGCAAGAGTTGGATTATTTCAGTAATGTCTTGTTGTGGTTTACCTAATCACAGCTACATTCTCTTGATTTTTCAAAGTTCATTTTGAATTTCTTTCGTTGAAATGCAAGAGTTGGAATATTTCAGTAGCGTTTCGTTGTGGTTTACCGGGTCACTGTTACATTTTCTTGATTTTTCAAAGTTCATTTTGAATTTCTTTCATTGAAATGTAAGAGTTGGAATATTTCAGTAATGTTTTGTTGAGGTTTACCTTGTCAAAGTTAAATTCTCTTGATTTTTCAAAGTTCGTATTGGATTTCTTTCATTGAAATGCAAGAGTTGGAATACTTCAGTAGTGTTTTGTCGTGGTATACCTTGTCACAGTTACAATCTCTTGATTTTTCAAAGTTCATTTTCGATTTCTTTCATTGAAATGCAAGAATTGGAATATTTCAGTAGTGTTTTGTTGTGCTTTACCTTGTCACAGTTACATTCTCTTAATTTTTCAAAGTTCATTTTGAATTTCTATCGGTGAAATGCAAGAGTTGGAATATTTCAGTAGTGTTTTGTTGTGGTTTACCTTGTCACAGTTACATCCTCTTGATTTTTCAAAGTTCATTTTGAATTTCTTTCATTGAAATGCAAGAGTTGGAATATTTCAGTAGGGTTTTGTCGTGGTTTACCTTGTCACAGTTACATTTTCTTGATTGTTCAAAGTTCATTTTGAATTTCTTTCGTTGAAATGCAAGAGTTGGAATATTTCAGTAGTGTTTTGTTGTGGTTTACCTTTTCACAGTTACATTTTCTTGATTTTTCAATGTTCATTTCGGTTTTCTTTCATTAAAATGCAAGAGTTGGAATATTTCAGTTGTGTTTTGTCGTGGTTTACCTTGCCTCAGTTACATTCGCTTGGTTTTTCAAAGTTTATTTTGGGTTTCTTTAGTTGAAATGCAAGAGTTGGAATATTTCAGAAGCGTTTTGTCGTGGTTTACCTTGTCACAGTTATATTCTCTTGATTTTAAAAGTTGATTTTGAATTTCTTTCATTGAAATGTAAGAGTGGGATTATTTCAGTAGTGTTTTGTCGTAGTTTACCATGTCACAGTTACATTCCCTTGATTTTTCAAGGTTCATTTTGAATTTCTCTCATTGAAATGCAAGAGTTGGAATATTTCAGTAGTGTTTTGTTGTGGTTTACTTTGTCACACTTACATTCTCATGATTTTTCAAAGTTCATTTTGAATTTCTTTCATTGAAATGCAAGAGTTGGAATATTTCAGTAGTTTTTTGTTGTGGTTTACCTTGTCACAGTTACATTCTCTTGATTTTTCAAAGTTCATTTTGAATTTATTTCATTGAAATGCAAGAGTTTGAATATTTTAGTAGTTTTTTGTTGTGGTTTACCTTGTCACACTTACATTTTCTTGATTTTTCAAAGTTCATTTTTGATTTCTTTCATTGAAATGCAAGAGTTGGAATATTTCAGTAGTGTTTTGTCGTGCTTTACCTTGTCACAGTTACATTCTCTTGATTTTTCAAAGTTCATTTTGGATTTCTTTCGTTGAATTGCAAGAGTTGTAATATTTCAGTAGAGTTTTGTCATGGTTTACCTTGTCACAGTTACATTCTCTTAATTTTTCAAAGTTCCTTTTGAATTTCTTTCGTTGAAAAGCAAGAGTTGGAATATTTCAATAGTGTTTTGTCATGGTTTACCTTGTCAAAGTTACATTCTCTTGATTTTTCAAAGTTCATTTTGAATTTCTTTCGTTGAAATGCAAGAGTTGGAATATTTCAGTAGTGTTTTGTTGTGGTTTAGCTTGTCACAGTTACATTTTCTTTATTTTTCAAAGTTCATTTTGAATTTCTTTCATTGAAATGCATGAGTTGGAATATTTCACTAGTGTTTTGTCATGGTTTACCTTGTCAAAGTTACATTCTATTGATTTTTCAAATTTCATTTTGAATTTCTTTCATTGAAATTCAAGAGTTGAATTATTTCAGTAGTGTTTCGTCGTGGTTTACCTTGTCAAAGTTATATTTCCTTAATTTTTCAAAGTTCATTTTGAATTTCTTTCGTTGAAATGAAAGAGTTGGAATTTTTCAGTAGTGTATTGTTGTGGTTTACGATGCCATAGTTACATTCTCTTGATTTTACAAAGTACATTTTAGATTTCTTTAATTGAAAAGCAAGAGCTAAAATATTTCAATATTTTTTTCTCGTGGTTTACCTTACCACACTTACGTTTGGTTGATTTTTCAAAGATAATTTTGGATTTCCTTCATTGAAATGCAAGAGTTGAAATATTTCAGTAGTGTTTTGCCGTGGTTTACTTTGTCAAAGTTACATTCTCTTAATTTTTCAACGTTCATTTTGGATTTCGTTCGTTGAAATGCAAGAGTTGGAATATTTCAGTAGTGTTTTGTCATGGTTTACTATGTCACGGTTACATTCTCTTGATTTTTCAAAGTTCAATTCTTTCGTTGAAATATGTTTTGTTGTGCTTTACCTTGACACCGTTACATTTTCTTGATTTTTGTTAGGTTAGGTTAGGCTAGATCAAGTTAGGTTAGGTTAAGTTAGGTTAGGTTTGGTTAGCCTACGTACGCGCGCGTACGTAGGCTAACCTAACCTAACTTAACCTAACTTAACCTAACCTAACCTAACCTAACTTGATCTAGCCTAACCTAACCTAACCTAACAAAAATCAAGAAAATGTAACTGTGTCAAGGTAAAGCACAAAAAAACCTATTTCAACGAAAGACATGAACTTTCGAAAATCAAGAAAATGTAACCGTGACATAGTAAACCATGACAAAACACTACTGAAATATTCCAACTCTTGCATTTCAACGAACGAAATGCAAAATGAACGTTGCAAAAATTAAGAGAATGTAACTTTGACAAAGTAAACCACCGAAAAACACTACTGAAATATTTCAACTCTTGCATTTCAACGAAAAAAATCCAAAATGATCTTTGAAAAATCAAGAGAATGTAAGTGTGGTATGGTAAACCACGAGAAAAAACTATTGAAATATTTTAACTCCCGCATTTTAATGAAAGAAATTCAAATGAACTTTTAAAAATTAAGAAAATGTAACTTTAACAATGTATACCACGACAAAACCCTACTGAAATATTTCGACTCTTGTATTTCAATGAAAGGAATTCAAATGAACTTTGAAAAATCCAGAGAATGTAACTCTGACAATGTAAACCATAACCAAACACTAATGAAATATTTCAACTCTTGCATTTCCACGAAAGAAATTCAAAATGAACTTTGAAAAATCAAGAGAATGTAACTTTGACAAGGTAAACCACGACAAAACACTATTGAAATATTCCAACTCTTGCTTTTCAATGAAAGAAATTCAAAAGGAACTTTGAAAAATTAAGAGAATGTAACTGTGACAAGGTAAACCATGACAAAACTCTACTGAAATATTCCAACTCTTGCATTTCAACGAAAGAAATCCAAAATGAACTTTGAAAAATCAAGAGAATGTAACTGTGACAAGGTAAAGCACGACAAAACACAACTGAAATATTCCAACTCTTGCATTTCAATGAAAGAAATCCAAAATGAACTTTGAAAAATCAAGAAAATGTAAGTGTGACAAGGTAAACCACAACAAAAAACTACTAAAATATTCAAACTCTTGCATTTCAATGATAGAAATTCAAAATTAACTTTGAAAAATCGAGAGAATGTAAGTATGACACGGTAAACCACGACAAAAGACTACTGAAATATTCCAACTCTTACATTTCAATGAAAGAAATTCAAAATGAACTTTGAAAAATCATGAGAATGTAAGTGTGACAAAGTAAACCACAACAAAACACTACTGAAATATTCCAACTCTTGCATTTCAATGAGAGAAATTCAAAATTAACTTTGAAAAATCAAGGGAATGTAACTGTGACATTGTAAACCACGACAAAACACTACTGAAATAATCCCAATCTTTCATTTCAATGAAAGAAATTCAAAATGAACTTTGAAAAATCAAGAGAATATAACTGTGACAAGGTAAACCACGAGAAACGCTTCTGAAATATTCCAACTCTTGCACTTCAACTTAAGAAACCCAAAATAAACTTTGAAAAATCAAGCGAATGTGTACTGTGACAAGGTAAACCACGACAAAACACTACTGAAATATTCCAACTCTTGCATTTTAACGAAAGAAAACAGAAATGAACTTTGAAAAATCAAGAAAATGTAACTGTGACAAGGTAAACCACAACAAAACACTACTGAAATATTCCAACTCTTGCTTTTCAACGAAAGAAATTCAAAATGAACTTTGAAAAATCAAGAAAATGTAATTGTGACAAGGTAAACCACGACAAAACACTACTGAAATATTATAAATCTTGTATTTCAATGAAATAAATTCAAAATGAACTTCGAAAAATCAAGAGAATGTAACTGTGAAAAGGTAAACCACAACAAAACACTACCGAAATATTCCAACTCTTGCATTTCACAGATAGAAATTCAAAAAGAACTTTGAAAAATTAAGAGAATGTAACTGTGACAAGGTAAAGCACAGCAAAACACTACTGAAATATTCCAACTCTTGCATTTCAATGAAAGAAATCGAAAATGAACTTTGAAAAATCAAGAGATTGTAACTGTGACAAGGTATACAACGACAAATCACTACTGAAATATTCCAACTCTTGCATTTCAATGAAAGAAATCCATCACGAACTTTGAAAAATCAAGAGAATGTAACTGTGACAAGGTAAACCATAAAAAAACACTCTTGAAATATTGCAACTCTTACATTTCGATGAAAGAAATTCAAATTGAACTTTGAAAAATCAAGAGAATTTAACTGTGACAAGGTAAACCTCAACAAAACATTACTGAAATAATCCAAATCTTGCATTTCAATGACAGAAATTCAAAATTAATTTGAAAAATCAAGAGAATGTAACAGTGACAAGCTAAAACACGACAAAACACTATTGAAATATTTTCAATTCTTACAATTCAATGAAAGAAATCCAAAATGAACTTTGAAAAATCAAGAAAATGTAACAGTGACCCGGTAAACCACAACGAAACTCTACTGAAATATTCCAACTCTTTCATTTCAATGAAAGAAATTCAAAATGAACTTTGAAAAATCAAGAGAATGTAAATTTGATTAGGCAAACCACAACAAAACAATACTGAAAAAATCCAACTCTTGCATTTCAATGAAATAAAATAAAAATGAACTTTAAAAAAACAAGAGAATGTAACTGTGAAATGGTAAACCACGACAAACCAGTACTGAAATAATCCAACTCTTGCATTTCAATGAAAGCAATTCAAATGAACTTTTGAGAAATCAAGAGAATGTAACTGTGACAAGGTAAGTCACAACAAACCACTAGTGAAATAATCCAACTCTTGCATTTCAAAGAAAGAAATTCAAAATGAACTTTAAAAAATCAAGAGAATGTAACTGTGACAAGGTAAGCCGCAACAAACCACTAGTGAAATAATCCAGCTCTTGCATTTCAACGAAAGAAATTCAAAATGAACTTTGAAAAATCGAGAGAATGTAACTGTTACAAGGTAAACCACAACAAAATAATATTGAAATATTCAAACTCTTGCATTTCAATGAAAGAAATTCAAAATGAACTTTGAAAAATCGAGAGAATGTAACTGTGACAAGGTAAACCACAAAAAAACACTACTGAAATATTCCAACTCTTGCATTTCAATGAAAGAAATTCAAATGAACTTTGAAAAATCGAGAGAATGTAACTGTGACAAGGTAAACCATGACAAACCACTAGTGAAATAATCCAACTCTTGCATTTCAACGAAAGAAATTCAAAATGAACTTTGAAAAATCAAGAGAATGTAACTGTGACAAGGTAAGCCGCAACAAAACTCTGCTGAAATATTCCAACCCCTTGCATTTCAATTAAAGAAATTCAATGAACTTTGAAAAATCAAGAGAATGCAACTGTGCCAAAGTAAACCACGACATAACACTACTGAAATATTCCAACTCTTGCATTTCAACGAATGAAATTCAAAATGAACTTTGAAAAATCAAGAGAATGTAAATGTGAGTAGGTAAACCACAACAATACACTACTGAAATGTAACTCCAACTACTGAAATGTAAATTCCAACCCTTGCATTTTAATGAAAGAAATTAAAAATGAACTTTGAAAAAACAAGAGAATGTAAGTGTGAAATGGTAAACCACGTCAAACCAGTACTGAAATAATCCAACTCTTGCATTTCAATGAAAGAAATTCAAAATGAACTTTGAGAAATCGAGAGAATGTAACTATGTCAAAGTAAACCACAACAAACCAGTACTGAAATAATCCAACTCTTGCATTACAACGAAAGAAATTCAAAATGAACTTTGAAAAATTAAGAGAATATAACTGTGACAAGGTAAACCACGATAAAACACTAGTGAAATATTCCAACTCTTGCATTTCAATTAAAGAAATTCAAAATTAACTTTTAAAAATCAAAGAATGTAAGTGTGACAAGGTAAACCATGACAAAACACTACTGAAATATTCCAACTCTTGCATTTCAACGAAGGAAATTCAAAATGAACTTTAAATAATCAATATAATGTAATTATGATAAAGTAAACCACGAAAAAACAGTACTTAAATAATCCAACCCTTGCATTTCAATGAAAGAAATTCAAATTAACTTTGAAAAATCAATAGAATGTAACTGTGACGAGGTAAACTACGACAAAACACTACTGAAATAATCCAACTCTTGCATTTCAACGAAAGAAATAAACAATGAGCTTTGAAAAATTAATAAAATGTATCTGTGACAAGGTAGACCATGACAAAACACTACTGAAATAATCCAACTCTTGCATTTCAATGAAAGAAATTCAAAATGAACTTTGAAAAATCGAGAGAATGTAACTGTGACAAGGTAAACCACAACAAAACATTACTGAAATAATCCAACCCTTGCATTTCAATGATAGAAATTCAAAATGAACTTTGAAAAATCGAGAGAATGTAACTGTGACAAGGTAAACCACAACAAAACACTATTGAAATATTCCAACTCTTGCATTTCAATGAAAGAAATCTAAAATGAACTTTGAAAAATTAAGAGAATGTAAATGTGATAAGGTAAAGCACGACAAAACACTATTGAAATATTCCGACTCTTGCATTTCAATGAAAGAAATTCAAAATGGACTTTGAAAAATTAAGAGAATGTAACTTTGTCAAGGTAAACCATGACAAAACACTACTGAGATAATCCAACCCTTGCATTTCAATGAAAGAAATTCAAATGAACTTTGAAAAATCAAGAGAATGTAACTGTGAAAAAGTAAACCACGACATAACACTACTGAAATATTCCAACTCTTGCATTTCAACGAAAGAAATCGAAAATGATCTTTGAAAAATCACGAGAATGTAACTGTGACAAGGTAAACCACGACAAAACACTACTGAAATATTCCATCTCTTGCATTTCAATGAAAGAAATTCAAAATGAATATTGAAAAATCGAGAGAATGTAACTGTGACAAGGTAAGCCGCAACAAAACACTACTGAAATATTCCAACTCTTGCATTTCAATGAACGAAATTCAAAATGAACTTTGAAAAATCAAGAAATGTAATTGTGACACGGTAAACCACAACAAAACACTACTGAAATAATCCAACTCTTGCATTTCATGGAAAGAAATTCAAAATGATCTTGGAGACATCGAGAGTGTATCTGTGACAGGGTGAACCACAACAAAACACTAGTGTAATATTCCAACTCTTGCATTTCAACTAAAGAAATTCAAATTAACTTTGAAAAATCGATAGAATGTAACTGTGACAAGATAATTCACAACAAACCACTACTGAAATATTCCAACCCTTGCATTTCAAGGAAAGAAATTCAAACGAACTTTGAAAAATCAAGAGAATGTAACTGTGACAAAGTAAACCACGACATAACACTACTGAAATATTCCAACTCTTGCATTTCAACGAAAGAAATTCAAAATGAACTTTGAAAAATCAAGAGAATGTAACTGTGACAAAGTAAACCACGACATAACACTACTGAAATATTCCAACTCTTGCATTTCACTGAAAGAAATTCAAAATGAACTTTGAAAAAACAAGAGAATGGAACTGTGACAAGGTAAGCCGCAACAAAACACTACTGAAATATTCCAACTCTTGCATTTCAATGAAAGAAATTCAAAATGAACTTTGAGAAATCGAGAGAATGTAACTCTGACAAGGTAAACCACAACAAACCAGTACTGAAATAATCCAACTCTTGCATTTCAATGAAAGAAATTCAAAATGAACTTTGAAAAATCAAGAGAATGTAACCGTGACAAGGTAAGCCACAACAAACCACTACTGAAATATTCCAACTCTTGCATTTCAACGAAAGAAATTCAAAATGAACTTTGAAAAATTAAGAGAATGTAACTGTGACAAGGTAAACCACGACAAAACACTACTGAAATATTCCAACTCTTGCATTTCAACGAAAGAAATTCAAAATGAACTTTGAAAAATCAAGAGAATGTAACTGTGACAAAGTAAACCACGACATACCACTACTGATCTATTCCAACTGTGCTAGTCGATTACGTCATTCAATGCCCATGTATGGACTCCCGTCATGACCTTCTGATAGGGTTCTACCGATTATTTAATCAATTTCTCAGATATCCAACTGTCCTAGTCGATTACGTCATTCTATGCCCATGCATGGATTCCCGTCATGACCTTCTGATAGGGTTCTAATGATTATGTAATCAATTTCTCAGAAAATCCATTTGTCCTAGTTGATTACGTCATTCATGTGTCATTCGTCATGTGTCATGTGTCATGTTTCGTGTGTCATGTGTCATGTGTCACGTGTCATTTGTCACGTGTCATGTGTCATGTGTCATGATTCGTGTGTCATGTGTCATGTGTCATGTATCCTTTGTCATGTGTCATGTGTCACCCGCTAGACTCAATAATCCATCAAAGTGAGAAAGTTTCTGTTTTTCCATTCTCACTGACAAAAACCATAAAACAGACATAAAATGATGTTGACATCCAGAAAAGTGAGAAAGTTCCTGTTTTTCCATTCTCACTGACAAAAACCATAAACAGACATAAATTGCTGTTGACATCCATCAAAGTGAGAAAGTTCCTGTTTTTCCATTCTCACTGACAAAAACCATAAAACAGACATAAATTGCTGTTGACATCCATAAATGTGAGAAAGTTCCTGTTTTTTCATTCTGACTGACAAAACCCATAAAACAGACATAAAATGATGTTGACATCCAGAAAAGTGAGAAAGTTCCTGTTTTTCCATTCTCACTGACAAAAACCATAAAACAGACATAAATTGCTGTTGACATCCATAAAAGTGAGAAAAATACTGTTTTTTCATTCTCACTGACAAAAACCATGAAACAGACATAAATTACTGCTGACATCCATGAAAAACATCAAATAAATTGACCGACACGCACATAACCATCCTTGAAACATCCATAAATGTGACAAAATTCATGTTTTTTCAAATGAGAAAAATCCTGTTTTTCCATTCTCAGTGAGAAAACCATAAACCACGTGGTTCTCGTGGGAGTTTAAAAAAAAAGTGTCCGGATCGGGATTCGAAGGGGTATTGTCCTCGTGGGGCTGGTACCCCCCTCTCTACTAACATCAGATAAAAAAAACTCCGAGGTTGACACAAACCCATTTTTTCGCTTTGATATTGTTACTCTGATACCAGTTTTGATACTTTGATGCACATTTGATTTTTCCAAAAAAAAGTTTGATTTTGAGATAAGGAATTTTAAAAAATTTGACCTTTTTGCAATCAAAAACGAACAAAAATTAATTAAAAAAAACTTTCCGAAAAATAAATTTTTCAAATAAAAGTAAAGGCATTTTGAACTTAAGCTCAGAAAATACAAATACCTGTTAAAATTTAAACTCAAAACGACCAGAAATTACTATTAAAGAATAAATGAAACCCAAAACGAAAAGAAACTAAATATACAATCATAGCAAAAAAAATGCAACAAGTAAGAATATACAAGAATAAACATATATTAAAGCGAGTAATTATTATATTGAATATTAAAATCAAGATTAAAGCGAAAAACAAATTTCCCTATAGAATTATAAATGAAACTTAAAACGAACAGAAATTAAATAAACAATCAATGAAAACAAAAATACAATAGATATTAATGTAAATTAATAAATAAATCTTAAAACGAGTAAAAATTAAATTGAATATGCCAATCAAGCTTGAAACGAACAAAAAAAAACTACAAGCAAGAGTTTGGGTATCACCTCCTTCTCTCACTGTAAAAGTCTAAAACCTACTGCGTCATTGGCGGTTTACTGAAAATTATGTGCGTCTTGAAAAGTCTTGGAAAGTGTAAACAACATCAAATTGAATATTTGATGTATAATGATATTACTTGTTGAAAGATCAATCAGTTCAAGAATTTATTTCACTGTAATTTTATTTTTATTTTCAATGATTTAAGAACTGTAAAATAAAATATTTGTAATATAGTTTGTTTTCAGTTAAGCGCTAAAGATGCTGTAGGCTTTTGGTTTTTATTTACAGTTAAGGAAGGAGGCAGTATCTAAACGCTTGTTTGTAGTGAAACTAAATTCGTCTTGAACAACTTTAAAAAGAGCTAATAGAATTATACTGAATATTTGATGTATAATGATATTAATTGCTGAAAGCTCATCAGTTCAAAATGTTACTATAATTTTAATGTTTATTTTCAATATTAAGTACAAAAAAAAATATTTGTCATAAAATTGGTTTTCCATAAAGCGCCAATGACGCAGTAGGTTTTAGACTTTTACAGTGAGAGAAGGAGGTCATACCCAAACTTTTCTTTGTAGTGATTTTTGTTCATTTCAAGCTTGATTTGCATATCAATTTAAGTTTTACTCGTTTTAAGATTTATTTATTGATTTACATTAATATCTATTGTATGTTTGTTTGCATTGATTGTTTATTTAATTTCTGTTCGTTTTAATTTTCATTTATACTTCAATAGGACAGTATTTTTTTTCGTTTTAATATTGATTTTCATATCCAATTTGATCTTTATTCGCTTCAAGATCTATTAATTCATTTATATCATTAAGTGTTTTATGCTTTTTTGTTATGATTGTTTATTTAATTTCTTTTCGTTTTGGGTTTCATATAGTCTTTAATAGTAATTTCTGGTTGTTTTAATCTTGAATTTGAGCAGGTATTTGTATAGGTATTAGATAAGTTTAAACTTATCTTTACTTTTCTTTGAAAAACTTATTTTTCGGAAAGTTTTTTTTAATTAAGATTTATAAGTAAATAAATCTTAAAACGAGTGAAACCTAAATTGATATGCAAATTAAGCTTAAAACGAGCAAAGGTCATTACAAACAAGAGTTTGACTACTGCCTCCTTCCCTAACAGTAAAAGTCTAAAACTTACTGCGTCATTTACGCTTTACTTTAATTTATTTATTTATCAGTTATTCTATAATAGTAATTTCTGGTTGCTTTGAGTTTGAATTATTATAGGGATTTATTTCTGGTGATTTTAAGTTTTATATGGCCTTTACTTTCCTTTGAAAAACTTTTTTACGCAAAAGTTTTTTAGTTAATCCACGTATAATGGTGGCTACCCTGACAGTTGCACCAATCACCCTAAAAGTACCAGACAAAGTACTAAATAATAGATTTATCCATCGTTTTTCATTGCTTGAATCTTCCTATTCCTCATCGTTAGCAGGCGTTTTTATTCTCAACTCGACCAACAACATAACATCATTAGAAAACAGTGAGAACAGATAAATTCAGCACTGTTGGATAAACCTATTTTTCAAGAATAATTTTAAAACTTGAAGGAAATGAAGGAAACATGGAATTCTAATCAACAGAAACTTTCTGCCTATTATAAGGTTAAGAATTCCATTGTAATAATGTTTTCTTGTAGGTTATATAGCCTAGGACTATATCTTGCCCTATTAAGGACAGTTGCCACCATTATATCCGACAAATGTTGATTGAGGAATCGACCAGAAGAGTACATACTCTACTTCCTATTTCTAAAACCCTTGCAGAGTCAGAGCTAAGACTTAATTAATTATCCCATTTTATTTACATAAGCTGATTCAGAAAAAAATGGTAAATTTGTAAATAATCTGATTTTTCAGCCAATACTCGTGATTATACCACATATTTTTTTTCTTATAAGTTAGTTCCATTTTCAATTGGCTACTCGCGATTGGTACTTTAACACAAGCCTTATCAGGAATAACCCCTATACATCCTTTTTTAAGGCCCATCAAAAATATTACTAAATCTTACCTTAGTCAAACAAGATGTGAGCACTGAAATTCCAAAGCACTGACTAAACTTTGATGCAATTTTTATTCCATTGAGACTGAATTCTTTCGTCTATTTCAGCATGGCTGAAATAAAATGAATTCCTTAAACTAGTTTGAATTAAGTGATTACCTTCCGAATGATTTGAGGTCAAAATCAGTTGTTTAAAATATCAGTTTGAGAAAAATTTCAAAAACAAATGAAGAAACGAAAATTAAGATACAAATGACGTTTCTTGGGAAAACAGTTTCTCAATAAAAAAGGCATTTGTAGCAATCAATGCACTTTTACCATTTCAAAATATCCTTATTTTCGTCACTGTTTTCAAAGACTCTAGCGTTGCCTATACTAAAGAGCCATAAAGCTTCAATGTATTATTTATTCATTTATTTTCTTTACTTCCAAAGCAATTTCATATACAAGGGATGGTCAGAGAAACTTTGAAGGGGAGTCATTCGATTGTAAACTGATAGCGCCCTTTTTAAGAGTCAAAAGTGACCAGTAGGCAACCAGTTCCCTCCCATGCCTTTTTAGCTGCCCTCCCCCAACAGATGTCTGACCAAAATTTTGAGATAGTTAATTTGTTCATAATATTCTAAAGGTTAAATATACTATACCTCAGGGGATGACAAGACTCCCCGCAGCCCATGAGAAAAGGGCTATAATGTGTACAAGTTGCTCATTGATTAAATATAGGGTTTCGTTTTGGAAAATTGGGGCATTTTTGATCTTGGGTCTCCAAAAAGGGTTGTAAACTATTCAATTTGCTAATTGTTTAGATACAAGGTCAATTATTGGGAAAGAAGGGAATGTTTGATCCTGAGTGTGTCCGAAAAGCCTAAGGGTTTTAAGGTGAAACTTCAGGGTATGGTATGGGGGCGTTAAACAAAATAAAAAGACATTGTATGCACCTAGTTTAACAAAAGGACGTATCTCTAATATCTCAGGAACGCCTAAGGGTATTAATTTGAAACTTTCGGGGCCTCTACTAATACTACTAGTGCGCCTGCAACTGAGACTAATTGCGATTGCGACTACTTGCAATTATGATTGCTACTAGGTGCGATCGCAACTACGACTATGACTGCTTGCGACTGCGACCACTTGCAACTGTACAACATCAATTACGACTACTTGTGACTACGACTACGACTGCGACTATTTTTATTTTCGACTACTATCTGGAAATGTTGAAGGGGATGCTCAACAAAATCAAAACACAATATGTGTATGCTGGTTGTCAAAAGGGCGTATCAGCAATATCTCATGAACGGCTGAAGGTATCAGGTTGAAACCTCCAGGGCATGCTGAAAAGCAATTGAAGGACAACCAGTTCTCCTTGCCTTTTTAGATGCCCCTTTCCCTCAAACCTAGCCAGAACTGTAAATAAACATTTTGTTCAAAATAGTCAAAAGGTCCAGTAACCATACCTTTGGGAATGCCTATCCCTAACAGCCCCCAGGGCGAAGTTTTTGAATTATACAATTTGCTCATCGATCATCAAATAGTTCGTGGTAAGGAAACTCTAAGTAAGGAGTGACTCAGCTCAACAGTAACTGAAACTCTAAAAACAGAATCTTGATACCAATAGTAACATCAAGAGAATTAGCATTTAATGCTGATTCCAATTATATAAGATTCATCAAGTTTAGTGTTAACCGGCAAAAGCTACGAGCCTGAGAAAGTTTGCCAGATTTTCAAAAAGGGAAGACCCCCCCCCCCCATGCCTCAACCATCAAAATTTTGAAATTGCCATTTTGTTCAACATTGTTGAAAGGGCTAACTATGGCTTTGGGTTTAACATGATCCCCACAGCTTCTTGAGAAAGACCTGTAAGTTATAAAACTTGACCATTATTTACGTTTAGTATTTGTTATTGGGAAGTATATAGACATTTTTTTGGGGGGGGGGGGGATTTTTGTGCTGGGGGATTTACAACGGGGGAACTTTCTGTGGAGAGGGAAGCTCTCGGGGGTGAGCTTTTCAGGGACATTTTACACTGGGGAATTGCCAGAAGCCTATTACGAAATTCTTTTTATTTTTCTTACTATCTCTTTGCTGACTCAATTTTACATGTGGAGATGTCCCGGGGGAAATATCCGAGAGAAATTTTCAGCAGGTTTGGAATTAGCTGGAGGATTTTTGTCGTGGGGGAGAAAGTTTTCTATAAATAATTGTCTTATAAAATCATTCCTTTCATATCATAGTTACAGCAATAGCATTGAATGAGTGTGTCTCTAATGTTTTTTCGTTTTTTTTTGCCTTACAAAATATAACTGATGGTCGTAGACCATCAGTTATGGACCATCGTCTATGTCTCTAGCCATTTCTTTTTATTCCTGTTAAAAAATCCATCTTTGATCCCTTTGGCTAGCAGTTAATACGCTCTGTCTCAGAACTCCTTTGGTCACCAGTATGTACACTTTGTCTCCAATCCACTATAAGGAATAATACTTTTACCCCCTTTGGTCAATGCAGCAAAACCCTTTTTGGCCGGGAATATGGCATGACTGTAAAATGAACTATATGCACTTCGTTGTCTGTGGCACATCCTAGGTCGACAAACAGTAAATTTGTCTTCCATGCATTGTTTCTTTGTATTGTTTTACATGACCCTGTCATATAGAGCATTTTGTCACAGAAAACTAAAAAGGACTCATTTATTCGAAAACCAAAAGTATTCCTGCCTTTTTTAAGGGTAAACCGATAACAGGGTAACTTGATTCCCATTAAACAATCTATTTGTCCCTAGAACCCCGATATGGTATTGGATATAAATTTCAAGTTATTCATTTTAATCAGAATCGTAGAAAGGTTGAAATTATTTGTCTCCGCGGATGACATGATACATGGAGTACGTTCCATATCATACCACTATGGTCAACGATGCGGACGCACCGCCTCCTTCCTTTTTGTTCGGTAATGAGTTGGTCCTGTCTCCGGCACCTTCTGGTAAGCAGTGCTTATGCTTTGTTTCCGACCCTTTTCGCATTTGTTCTGTTTCCCATCATCTTTTGTAAACTCTGTGCGTACTTAGACTTCATTCCCTTGTGATCAACATTGGATAACTCCGTCTCTGACCGCTTTGGTAAAAAGTACGATTGTCTTTATCCAGCCCATTTTGGTAAACAATACACATACAATGTCTCAAATCTCTTTCATCAACAGTGCATAAGATCCGTCTTTAGTCCCATTTGGTAAACAGTGTTTGCGTTGCATCCGTGACACCTCTGGTAAACTATGCGTACACTGACCCGTTTGGTGATTTCTATGTGCGCCCCACCTATGTCTTTCTCTTTTTGCAACAACGTACACACTCTGTCTTTGTCCCTCTTGGTTCAACAGAGCTTAGATTGCTCTGTCTCCGGCTGTATTTGGCCTACCATACTCCCTCCGTATACTGTGTCTCGGTCCACCTTGGTCAAGAGGTTCCACAATTCATCTCTAACACCCTTTGGTCAACGATGCGTAATCTCGGTCTTTGAACATAATATGTTTATGTTTGCTCTGTATTTGACCTTCTTTGGTCAGCAGAGCGTGCACTCTGTCTCCGCATACCTTAGGTACACAAATTCATATGCTATGACCCCTTGGGTAAACAGTACATACGTACAATCTTCAGCCCATTTGACCAGCAGCACGCACGCTCCGCCCCCCCCCCCCCACTCTCTTTGGTGGAGAGCAAGCATTCTCTGTTTCAAATCCACTTCGGTAATTAATACACAGATCGGTCTCCGACCCCCCCCCCCCTTCTGAAAACCATGTATACGCTCCTTCTTTGACTGCTTTTCGTAAACAGTGCCTCTGGTCCGTCTCAGAACCCCTATAGACAACAAAGTATGAACTCTGTTTCCGCCGCCTTTTGGTAAGCATTACGCGCGCTCAGTCTCACAGCGTCTTTGGTCAAAAGTGCGTACACCCGTCTCCATCCCCCTTAGTCAATAACACGCACGTTCTTTCTTTAACTCCTTTAGCAAACGGTACGTATGCCCTATCTCCAATCCACAATTCTAAACAGTGTGCCCGTTCTCTCTTCAGCTCTCTTTAAATAATATTAAATAAAAAAAACTAGTTTTTTTTAACTGAAAGTAAGGAGCGAGATTAAAACTTAACACGAACAGAAATTATTCTGTATATGAAAGGGATTGTCCCCGCCCCAGCGCCTCGATATTTACGCTAAAGTTTTTTATTGTTTTAAAAAATAGAGTTGTGAGACAGAGTCAAACTTTAGCGTAAAGAGCGAGGCGTTGAGGAGGGGACAGTCCCTTTTATATACAGAATAATTTCTGTTCGTTTTAAGTTTTAATGTCGCTCCTTACTTTCGGTTAAAAAAACTTGTTTTTTTTTATTTAGTTTTTGAACGTTTTTGAATAAATGCAGGTTTTGATCTTGGCTCACCGTACATGAATAATTAAAACAAAATTTTCATATTAATTTACTTTTATTTAGTTAAATTGCTTTCTCGAAACTTGTTTAATTTTATTTACGAACGTTTTTATTAGTAATAAATATACGTAACTTACGAATTAACTTACGTAACGAACTTCTATATTCATATATTTTTAATCTATTTATAAGGGGGTTCGCCCCCTAGTCAATACCTTGCTCTTTAAGCGAAAGTTCGAATTTTGTTCCGATTCTTTAAAAATGACCGCTTAATCACAAAGGCCGTTAATTAGAATAAATAGCTCTTATGAAAGTACTAAAAAATCTTTGGCTTAAAGAGCGAGGTATTGACTACGGGGTGAACCCAATCATATAAGTAATATATTTTTTTCGTTTAAAGTTTCGATGTTGCTGCTATTGCAGTTGAAATACTTGTTTTTTTTTATATTAAATTTCTGATCTTTTTTTAAATAATGCTGGGAAGTCCGGCGTCCCCTTCATAGCAATGTCCCTTCCCCCTATGAAAACTTCCTTCAGAGAAATATCCTCCCACATAACCCCCGACCCCCCCCCCCCACTACCAGGAAAAATCTCCCCTGAAAACGTCTGTATACTTCCAAATAACCAATACTATATGTTAACATTGGGTAAAGTTCATAACTTTCAGCCCTCCCCTCGGGAACTTCGGGGGATTAAGTCATCCTAAAAGACAAACTTATTATATTTTCGAACATTCTGAACAAAATGGCTATCTCAAAATTTTGATCAGGTGACTTTGGGAAAAAATGAGCTCGGGAGGGGGCCTAGTTGCCCTCCATTTTTCTTGGTCACTTAAAAAGGGCACTAGAACTTTTAATTTCCATTCCAATGAGCCCTCCCAAGATATTCTAGGACAACTTGGTCGATACAATTACCCCCGGGGAAAAAAAAACAAACAAATAAACACGCATCCGTGATCTTTTTTCTGGCAAAAAATGCAAAACTCCACATTTTTGTAGATGGGAGCTTGAAACCTCTACAATAGGGTTCTCTGATACGCTGAATATGATGGTGTGATTTTCATTAAGGTTCTATAACTTTTAGGGGGTCTTTCCTCCTTTTTTTCGAAAATCAGCCAAATTTTCTCAGGTGCCTAACTTTTGATGGGTAGAATTAAACTTGATGAAACTTATATATTTGAAATCAGCATTAAAATGTGATTCTTTTGATGTATCTATTTGTATTAAAATACCGTTTTCTAGAGTTTCGGTTACCATTGAGCCGGGTCGCTCCTTACTTACAGATCGTTACCACGAACTGTTTGATTGCGTGAGCATCGTCTTTGACCCCATTTTGATGAAAACTGTGAACTCTCTGTATCCAACCCGTATTAATTTGGAGCACATTTTGATTGTCCGAGATTAAAGCAAATTGAGCGCATTTCCAGTATATTTTGATGATTAAAAATAGCATTGCTTAGTCAATATATTAGGTATTTATTTTGTTTTCCCTGGCCTCTTCATTTAGAATTGATGGTCTTAAACATTTAGGGCAAGATTCAATCGCTAATTACAGTTTCAAGCACCTTTTTAAAGGGAAAAACCATTTTAAGGGTAATATGTTACCCCTTTAACGCCTTATATGTCCTAAGACCTTAACGTGGTATCGGATGAAAGCATTAAGTTAGTTATTTTTATAAGAACAATCAGAAAGTCCAAAAGTTTGCCTACTGGAGCGATATGGTACGTGTAATACTCCTCATCTCCAATTGCCTTTGGTCAGCAGTGTCTCCGCTCTGTCTCCGAGATTTCTGGTAAAGTGTTTGTAACCTCCGTCTCTCACCCCTTTTGGTCAACAGAGCCTAAGGTACGGATCCAGTTCTCTTTAGTAAACACCATGCCCACTCTGTCTCAGAAATCGCTGTAAAATGTAAGCAATTCGTCCCTGACCCCATTTGGATCAACAGTGTGTACACTTCACTTCTTCTTCAAATGTTTATTTATGGTAGTTTTGTTCTTGGAATGCGGGGAAGGCAATTTTAATTTGAGAGTTATTCCTGCAAAGACTGCTCCAGCCCCAATTATTCAAAGCGACATGTAATATACAAATGAAGCTCAAACGAGGAGCAATTACAATGGACCATTAAGTCAAACTTAAAACGAACAGAAATTACGGCAAATAAGTATATATTGCCACCCTCCTCCTCCTGGCCCTTCTGTAAATGGTCTGAAAGGCTAGAGCGTCATTCCTTATTCGGAGGACCAAGAATATTTACAATTTTGCATGGAATAGGATGTATAAGTATGAATGCATAAGAATACAGATATGTTTTATATTTGGAAAATATTATACTTTTTTGGTATAATGGCTTTCTTTTGAAGCATTTAAAAGTCAACGTAGGATCGTTACTGATACATACCTCCCCTCCCCTCCCCTTGAAAAACTACGTTCCTGTAACGAATTTAACAAAAAAACACGTATGTTACGACCCGAGACCCAAAAACAGTCCGTTTCATTGAGGGTCATTTTCTGTTTATTAAAACAAAATTGCTGCAAAAGTCTTGCACCGTGTATGGGAAAATGTAAGTCTTTTGCATTCAGAGAAACCACAAAATAACAGGAAATATAAACACAATTTTTAAATGGATGCGGTTACCTTTTCGGAGTATAAATAAAAAAATAAAAAATAACCCATCACCTTTGACACTACGTAGAGGCTTCAAAGATCAGAAACCATCGACACCGCTGTTATTTAAAACGAGCATTTTTTGACGCCAAGTTTTGCAAAACCGTGTTCACAAGAATGTTATTTAGCCTGTCAAACCAACTCACGAAGATGCTCACTCAAAATAATCGTATTCTTAAAAATTGATCAAACATGCAAGAAGATGGCAGATATAGATTAGACTTCTTTTGAATTGTGTACAAAGGTTAATGAAGAAAATTAACTAGTAACAATCGCTCGTTGAATGTTTATGTCCTTTTAAGCCAATGCCTGGGGCTTCTTGAAGGGGGCTCAAGGAATACTTACTAAAAGCAATTTTAAGGTTTAGTGATGATACGTAACTCATCATTTATTCGGAACATTCCATATCTTTGCCCTCGGTTAAAGGTTTCTTGGTGGTTTAACCAGGCATATAGATAAATACTTACTTACCTGGGGGAAGGGGCAAATTTAAGCCACAAATACTAAAAACAGGCGAATTATATGAAATATATAAGGAATTACTGCATGAATTTTTAATATTTTATGTCACAATATATTCACAAATACCTGGAGTGTCTTGACAGGCTCAGATGTCTTTAGGTCCGTAAACCACTTCCCCTCTCTATTTGCTATGAAAATATCTTAGCTCAACCCTTCTTTCTTACAGAAATCCCTGTTTTACTCACAATGCAAATTATGTCATGGAGGTTGTTTTAAAGGATTTCAAAGAAACTCGTACAATGATTTTTATTATAAGATCAATTTTAAAAACCGTCCCAAAAAAGGAATTTTTCGGAGAAAAGGTGATACCCATATTAACATCTAAGAGGAGAAAAAATAAATCCTTATAACAATTCAAACTCAAAACGCACAAAAATTACTATTAATGAGTAAATGAACCCAAAACGAACAGATATTAAAATATATAATCACTCACTAAAAATGATATGCGTTTAGTGGTTTTATCTAAACAGTGCGGTTTTCATTTACCATAACATCAACAAAAATAACATTGAGGCAGCGCTACTGTACTGCCTGGAATTTAGTTAAGATGATATCATCTAGACCCCAAATTACCCCAGTTTCCCAGTCTTTTGACGAATTGTGTTTCCTTAGTTATTTATAAATTATTTTTAGTATCTAAAGAATACCATGCTTATTCCAAGTAATTACCTATGAAATCATTCTTGAAACTCTGGTCAACCTATAACGATAAATTATTGTTTCAGGTCTAGGAGCCCATTATCAACAGTTCGTGGTAACGGACTGTAAGTAAGGAGCGACCCGGCTCAATAGTAACCAAAACTCTAAAAAACGGAATTTTGATACCAATAAATACATCAAAAGAATCAGATTTGTATGCTGATTTCAAATATATAAGTGTCATCAAGTTTAGTCCTACCCACCAAAAGTGAAGTGCCTGAGAAAATTTGCCTTATTTTCGAAAAAGGCGAAACACCCCCTAAAAGTCAAAGAACCTTAATGAAAATCACACCATTAGATTCAGCGTAGAGAACCCTACTATAAAAGTTTCAAGCTGCTATCTGCAAAAATGTGGAATTTTGTATTTTTTGCCAGAAGAAACATCACGGATGCGTGTTTATTTGTTTTTTTTTCTTTTCCCCAGGGGTGATCGTATCGACCCAGTGACCCTAGAATATCGCGGGAAGGCTCATTCGAACGGAAATTAAAAGTTCTAATGCCCTTTATAAGTGAACAAAAAAATGGAAGGCAACTAGGCCCCCTCACACGCTCATTTTTCCCCAAAGCCACCCGATCAAAATTTTGAGATAGCCATTTTGTTCAGCATGGTCGGAAAATAAAATAAATATGTCTTTGAGGATGACTTAATCCCGCGCAGTCCCCGGGGGAAGGGCTGCAAGTTATGAACTTTGTACAATGTTTACACATATTATTGGTTATTTGGAAGTATACAGACGTTTTCAGGGGGGGGGGGGTTCTGGTAGTGGGGGTGGGCGGGTCGGGGGTTACATGGGAGGATTTTTCCACGGAGGAAGTTTTCAGGGGGAAGGGACATTGCTATGAAGGGGGCGCCGGATTTCCCAGCATTATTTAAAAACAGATCAGAAATTAGATAAAAAAAAACAAGTGTTTCAACTGAAAGTAAGGAGCAACATCAAAACTCAAGACGAACAGAAATTATTACGTATATGATTTGGTTCGCCCCCTAGTCAATACCTCGTTCTTTAAGCTAAAGTTTTTTTTAGTACCTTCATAAGAGTTATTTATTCTAATTAATGAGCTTTGTGATTAAGAGGTCATTTTTAAAGAATTGGAACAAAATTCGAACTTTAGCGGAAAGAGCTAGGTATTGACTAGGGGGATGAATTCCCCTAATATATGTAATAAAAATATACGAATATAGAAGTTCGTTACGTAAGTTAATTCGTAAGTTACGTATATTTGTAACTAATAAAAACGTTCGTAAATAAAATTAAACAACTTTAGAGAAAGCCATTTAGCCAAATTTTGTTTTAATTATTCGTGTACGGTGAGCCACAATAAAAACCTGCATTAATCTAAAAACGTTCAGAAATGAAATAAAAAAAAGTTGTTTTTTTTACTAAAAGTAAGGAGCGACATTAAAACTTAAAACGCACAGAAATTATTCCGTATATGAAAGGGGCTGTCCCCTCCTCAATGCCTCGCTATTTACACTAAAGTTTGACTCTTTCTCACAGCTCTATTTTTCAAAACAATAAAAAAAACTTTAGTGTAAAGAGCAATGCGTTGAGGAGGGGACAGCCCCTTTCATATACGGAATAATTTCTGTTCGTTGTAAGTTTTAATGCCGCTCATTACTTTCAGTTAAAAAAAAACTTTTTTTTTATTTAATTCTTGACAGAACTGGGTTTCTTTGAAACTGCAAGGTGCAGAAGGATTAATGGTGGTTTCTTCCGCTTTGTTATACTGACTACTTATATACTAGGCTATATTGTCACACGCATGCGAGAAGTGGTGATTCTAGCCTATAAACCTGAAATTAGTCCATATCCCCCACGACTGACAATTTTTCCTCTATCTGGCAACCTAAATCAATATTCCTAAATGCGGAACAGTTTATGTTTTTATTCTTTTGTTTTAGACGTCACACCCACAGTTGCTCATCTTTAAGATACTATGAATTCCATCAATTTATTTCTTGGCATTGCTAATACCTTTTCGTTTTGCCTCTACCCCAAATATAAATTGAGGTTTTACGGCTTATACGAAAGCAAAACTCCTAAATATGGGACAGTGTTTGTCCAGTCTTTAATTCTTTTGTTTAAGACGGTCCATAAATCGTCATCAAGATGTGAAGAATTCTATAAAATTATTTTGGATTTGCCAAAACCTTTTTTTAACCATTCGATATTTGAACTTCATAGCTAAGGCAGGAGGCTCAAACTGACCACCCCTCAGTCGCTAGAATTGGCTTAGATCCCTTTCTGACAGTTTTTTTTTAACGGAAAATATATGTACTTACGAAAAATTCCCCCCTGTTGGTAGGCAGTAGTAATGTCTTGAATGTACTGACAAGTATGCCAACGTTTAAGAACAAGCTCTTTATGCTTAGTTTGTTTTTAGCAAAAGTGAAGCAAAGGCAAAAGTTTACAAGCAGAAGTAAAAATAAACCTTTTTAGTTCTAAGTCTGTACCTTAAACAGTCCTAATCAAAACTAAAGTTGGTTTTCAAATTTCTAACGGAAAAAAATTGTCTACGTAATATACCATGACAAATGTAAACACCTCCCAAGCAGTATTTACAATATAACATCATCTAATATTGACATTCATCTTTAATCTTGTTGGTATTGACAGCATGCTAAATTTGTTCAGTCCTTTACTACTTAAGTTCCTTTCTGTAAACAAATGCCAGGGTACTAAAAAAGGTGCAGATTACAAGCAGTTCGTGGTAACGAACTGTAAGTAAGGAGCGCCTCGTCCCAATAGAAACTAAAAAAAATGGAATTTTGATAACAATAGAGGCATAAAAATAATATTCTTTTTATGCTGATTCTAAATATACATATTAAAAAAAAAGAGTTTTTTATTTAACTGAAAGTAGGTAGCGACATTAAATGTTAAAATGAAGAGAAATTTGTACTTTTCTGAAACAAACTCAAATGAATTTACAGAAGAAAATGTGCATTGTCAGTTTAACATACATATGCTGATATTTATTACTTAAAATCATGATTAATTTTTGATTTCTTAAAGTTATAAAAGTGAAAACCTTAAAAGAATTTTTTTCAGTACAGTACAAATTATATTCTGGTTTTTAGAAAGCATAGGTTTTAGAACCCTACTCAGATTAATCTATGCTCGTTTTGAGTTTGACTTATTTTAATTTCTGTTTGTATTGCGTTTCATTTATTTATTGATAGATTTGTGGTAGTTGTATGCTTGGTAGATTATTTGATTCTATTTTTGTTCATTTTTGGGTTAATAAATTATTCGAAAAAGTTTTTGATTAATTTCTGTTCGTTTTATATTGACATAGTTTTTTTCAGGGAGAAAGACTGAGCCTCTTCTAAAGTTAAACAACCATCCCTTCCATAAATACCTTAAAAACACCCTGGGCATAAATTACAACCCTTGCCCCTAATCTCTGGGGTTTTTATCAACCCCAAAAGCCTTGGTATATGATATTTAGCCTATTTTGAACAGAATGGCTATCTCAAAATTTCTATTAGACGCATTTCGGGACAATACGACGTGTTTGTAAAGGGGAGAGGGTAGCTGCCCATTGATCACTTTGGCTCTTAAAAAGAGCACTAGAGCGTCTGATTACCAATCCAATGAGCCCCCTTCGAAGCTTATATGACCACACTTTCTATAAAAAACCCTATATGTTCCCAGGGCATAACTTACAACCTTTGCCCTGAGGGCTAGGGAGATTTGTTATCCTCAAAGACATAATTTCCAGACCTTTGCCTTTTCGCTTCCTATGATAGCTTCTTGCCAATCAGAACACTTCTTGCATATGCCATAAACTACAATACAGGAGTTAAGTGACGTTCTAGAACACCAGATATCAACTGCTTTTAACTCTTAAAAAGAGCACTAGAACTTTCAATTTACAATTTAATGAGCTCCTTTCGAAGTTTCTATAACAACTCCTGTTATAAGAAATGCTTTGGTCAGGAAACAAAAAGAGAAAAAAACATTATAAAGTAATGCATTGTGCCCACATCACTCTTTACTTCACCACTGCTATTGCGCTGCCTATGATTTCTGGTCGTTTTGAGCTTTATATGTTCTTGGACTATTTCAAAACAACATTTTTATCTCGCAATTTTTATGAGATACATTTCGGGAAAAGAGGGTTTCGGAAGGGGGCTAGTTGCCCTCCTATTACTTTTGATTCTTAAAAGAGAACTAGAGCTTTCAGTTTCAAATCAAAAGAAAGTTTTCTAAGGTTTAGACGCCCACCCTCCCCGTATAAAACCTTGTGTGTCCCGGGGATTAGCCTACTACCTTATCCCCAGGCTCTAGGAGGTTGTGTCAACCCCCAAAGGCATTGTTATGTGATCTTTGGACTTTTTTTTTAACAAAACAACTATCTCAAAATTTTTATCGGATGCATTTGGGGAAAAGAGGGCGAGAGGGGGTAGCTAGTTGCCATCCGATCATTTATGAATCTTGAAAAGGGCAATAGAATTTCTGATTTTCGATCCAATGAGCCTTCACTGAAGTTTTATACGATTACCCCTTCCATAAAAACCTTAAATATTAAGAATAGGCAACTAGTACAACTCATAGGCCTTGCCATGAGGTCTTTGGCGGGTTGTCATCCTCAAAAAACATAATTACTGGATCTTTCAACTATGTTGAACAAAATAGCAATATCGCAGTTTTGATTGGATGTGTTTGGAGAAATTATGGACGGGAGGGGGGCTGGTTTCCGTCAAATCAATTGTGATTCTTAAAATGGGCACTGAACTTTCAATTTTCAATCGAATAAGGTCCTTTCAAGGTTTCTACGACAACTCCTTCTATGCGAAGTGCCTTCGTCAGAAAAAAATATATACATTCTGGCATTAGACCCCGGCGCCGCACCGGCGGGTCGACCGAACGCCGCCGACAAGAGGCCCAGTCGAACGCTGCCGAAGTGTCGCAACACCGCGGGCGCGCCGCAGGCGCGCCACCGCTGGCAAAGGCGGCGGCATTCGGTCGACTTTAAATTAATTTTGCGGCAATTCTTTATTGCGTCAACCGCAAAGTCGGAGCTTTTCCTTCTCGTTTAGTTTAGTATTTCGATTTTCCTGATTAGAAATCAAGCAGGGATTATACTATCCCCGAATTTTCGAGTATTTCCCCGAAAATATGCGTCATTCCGAAAAAAAATTGGTTCCCCGAATCCCCGAAAATCACGCAATCACGGTGCAACCCCTAGCGATTTATCACCTGTGACTTTCCCTGCCAAATATTACTTTGCATACCATAATTCTTCACTACAGAAAGATCGTTTCCACAGCTGAATTGTAAGTTTGCAGAATTTGTTTTTTCTTTTGCTGTTTTTAGTTAAGATTTTATTAATGTTTAATACTCAATTGTTGAACGCATGATTGATTAAAGAAAATACAATCTTATTTCTTAAAATATTTTACCCCCCCCCCCCACAAAAAACCTATTGAGACAAAATTTAGCGATAGACTAAGCTATTTACAAGATTGGGGAATTAAAAGATTGAAATGGAATTTACCCCAAAAATATTATTCATAAAAAAATTGTAAACTATTGCCTACAGGAGGGGGGATAGAGCGATATCATTTTTAAATGATAATACCTCTTTTTTAGATGATAATACCTCATTTTTTGTATTGAAAGCAGGGATGCCAAAAAGATATTTATTTTTCTCATTTAAACCGGAGATGGAGGAAAATACTATCAAATTCCCTGGGAAACCATTAAAATATTTTGATAGACCCTTGACCCCCCATTAGGACTTGTTCATTGTCTTGGGTATTTTGCGATTTCTTATAGGCTATTGGCCTAATTTGGCTTTTGAGTGTGCTCCCTTTTAATTAGATTCTTTGGATCTTATTGAATGCCACGGCGAATCTATGACTCAGTTTTCCAATAGTTTGAGGTATATCTGAATAATTTCGCATTTTTATTGTTGTATTTTTACCCCTTTACTCATACCCTCAATTTTTTTTTTCAAGGAGCACTAATCTGTTTAAAGTTATTTTTCGTGTTTGTTTGAACAATATAGTGAACTAGTTAATTATTAAATAAATTTTTTTTCTAATTTAAAGTTGAGACGGTATCCTAGCAAGGTGGTTTCCAGAGGGAGGGGGTAGGGAGGTATTACATTTAAATGATAATATCTCGAATTTTTTTTAATGAAAGCAGGGATGCAAAAAATTTATTTTTTTTAATTCAAACCAGAGACGGCATCCTATCAAGGTGGTATCTAGAGGGGGGGGGGGAGGGGTTGGGAGCTATCATATTTAAAGGATAATACCTCGAATTTTTGTTTGTTTGAAAGCAGGGATGCCAATAATTTAATTTTTTTTTTTTACTTAAAGCAGAGACGGTATCCTATCAAGATGATGGTATCCAGAGGGGAGGACATAGGGAGTTATTATATTTAAGTGATAGTACCTTGATTTTTTTTTTTTTTTTACTGAAAGCAGGGATGGCAAAAATTTATTTTTTTAAATTAAAGTGGAGACGGTATTCTATCAAGGTGGTATCCAGAGGTGGGGGTATAGGGATTTATTATATTTAAATGATAGTATGTCAAATTTATTAATTTTGTAAAGCAGGGATTCCAAAAAGTTAATTATTTTTTTAATTAAAGGCAGAGAAGGTAAACTATCAAGGTGCATGATATCCAGGGGGGGGGGGGCTAGGAAAGAATTATATTTAAATGATAATATTTTGAATTGTTTTTTTATTGAAAGCAGGGATGCCAAAAAGTTTTTTTTTTTCAATTTAAAGCAGAGACAGTATCCTATCAAGATGGTATCCAGAGGGGGGCATAGGGAGTCATTATAGTTAAGTGATAGTACCTTAATTTTTTTTATTGAAATTAGGGATGCCAAAAAGCTATTTTTTTCATTTAAAGTAGAGACGGTATCCTATCAAGATGGTATCCAGAGGTGGGGGGCATAGGGGGCTATTATATTTCAATGCTAGTACCTCGATTTTTTTTTATTGAAAGCAGGGATAGCAAAAAGTTATTTTTTTTTAATTTAAAGCAGAGACGTTATCCTATCAAAGTGGTGTCCAGAGGGGGCGGGGGTAGGGAATTATTAAATTCAAATAATAATATCTTGAATTTTCTTATTGAAAGCAGCCTCAGTCCACACAAAGTGAATAAGTTGATTTTTAGTCGTGACATATAGTCACATCCTGCAGTTAGAATAGACTTCCAAGTTTGACTGAAGGAATTTTTTTCGACCAGTTGACCCCTAGATTTTTTGTCCCTCTTCACTATTTTGAAATATACCTTTTTTTACACGTACTAATATTTAAACTTTCATTAGTATACCAGCTTACCCGTCAGGCGTTGCCACGGTCTTAAAATAAAGGAAATTCAATGAGAATGCCCCTAAGGAAAATTTATAAACGTTCACTGTCTTAGTTAAAAGTTTTTAACGTCATAATGTTTTCATTTTAGTTTAATTATAATTGAGAAACATATTCGAATCATACAAGATTATGTTGAATTGCTATGCATCCTCTTCGAAAAGTGTTCAATTTTCTGATATCGTCCATTATATAAATTCATTTAAGTTCGACCAAGCTAATTGGTTGAGACTGACACATTGATTGGAAATTAACTTCCATTTTTCTTCCAGTAGCCTACTGAGGTGGGTCATCCACATTACGTCATTGGGAACTGATGCTTGATTGTATTTTAAGGTGAAATTTGAAGTTATCCATTTCAAAATGATTATAAACGATTGTGAAAATCATTGATAGGATAGCTTGATGTGTTTTACATATATTTCTGCTTGCAATTGTATGTTCGTTTGTGTATTGTAAATATTGTTTTATGTTTTATGTATGGTATATATCGACAGTTGGATATTGTTTTGAAATATGAATCAACAAATTTAAATTAAAGAAGCCAAGCAAAAATACTCCGTACAACATCTTTGTCCAACCCCTATGATAATTTAAAAATTAACAAGATTTTCGTGAGTTATGCCTGATGTATTTTTTTTTTTAATTGTTATTAAAACCCGTTTTTAATACAAGGAAGGCTTTTTAGGAATCTAAAAGAGCAAAAAAAAAACGATCAGTATCAAAGTCGCCCATTTCAACTGTTTTAAAGGTGACAAAGCAGATATTGGCAAAGGGCATTATGAAAAAATTAAGCTTATAAGTTCAAACTTATATTCAAAGTTTTTACCCAAATAACTGACGAATTTTGTGAATTGGTATTTGAAGTTTTGTACGCAGTAATGCTTGATGAAAAAAACTACTAATTTTGATAATTATTTATGTTAAGAATACATAGCTAATGGATACTTCAACTATTATGCAAGGGTTCTGAAACGCCACAGCCATTTTGTTTCTACCAGATTTCTACTTATCTTGATGATTAACGAAGAAGACCGGTTTCCAGCCAGCCACTTGTGAAGTTTTCAACTCATGAATATGCTCGAATCTGTTTTAAATTTTAGCTGTGATTTAAGAAAAACTGATGAAAACATTAATGTTTGCAGTCAACATTGATCGCGCCGGCGGTGCTTCGCCGCACCGCCGCGGCGCGAGGTGATCTTACCGCCGGTAAGATCACCACATTGATCTTACCGGCGGCGTGGCGTGGCGCACTGTTTTTGGCCCCGCCGCCGCCGGTCTTCCCTCATCGGTGCGGCGCCGGGGTCTATCTGGCATATTGCTCTTTCCTTAAAAATTTCAAACTGACAGAATTTATCCTTGGTACTTGGCTTTGTTTTGATTCCAGACCATCAAGAATCCGAATTTTTCATTTTTCTTAACTTTTCATTTTCAGTTGGTAATACTTGATAAATAGATAGATTTTTTTACCTCATTATCGGAAGCGAGAAGCAAGTCTTAAAGAAAAACGTGCCTGCTTGCCTAGTATCTTGACTGTAGCTTAAAATAAATGAGAAATAAAGTCGTTTATAGATGAAAGAATACAAACTTGCAAAGAATTTCAAGAATATTTGCAGATAGTTGTCTTTGGGACAGAGCAAGCAATTGGGACAGAGCAAGCCCTGGGGGCATATAAGAACAATGTTGGCACAATGTATTATTTTTTTTCCCTTTAGACCAGGGCACTTCGTATCGAAGAAGTTGTCGTAGAAACTTCGAAAAGGGCTCATTCCATTGGAAATCGGAGTGGCTTGTGCCCTTTTTAATAGTCGAAAGTGAATGGAAGGCAACTTACACCCCTTCCACGCCCACCATTTCCCAAAACACATCCAATAAAAATTTTGAGATAGCTATTTTGTTCAGCGTAGTTGATTTCGAGATAGAAATTATGATTCTGAGGAAGACACTCCCCCACAGCCCTCATGGCAAAGCTTCTAAGTTATGCCCTGGGGGCATATAAGGTTTTTATAGAAAGTGTTGTCGTAGAAACTTCAAAAAAGCCTCATTCCGTTGGAAATTCAAAGGGCTAGTGCCCTTTTTAATAGTCGAAAGTGATCGGAGGGCAACTAACCCCCCTCTCATGCCCACCTTTTCCCCAAACACATCCAATCAAAATTTTAAGATAGCCATTTTGTTCAACGTAGTTGAAAGTTTTGGAAATTAGGTCTTTGAGGATGACAACCCCCCCCCGACAGCTCTCAGGGCAAGGGTTTTAAGTTATGCCCTGGAGACATATAAGGTTTTTATACAACGTGTGGTCGTAGAAACTTCAAAAAGGGCTAATTCGATTTGAAATTGCAATGGCACTTACCCTTTCTCACAGTCGAAAGGAAATTGAGTTTATCTAAACCCCCTCCCAAACTCATCCTTTCCCCAAACACATCCAATCAAAATTTTGAGACATCCATTTTGTTCCGCGCAGTTTAAAGTTTAGAAAATTATACTTTTGAGCAGGTAACCCCCCCCCCCCCCACAGTCTTAAGGGCAAGGGCTATAAGTTACGCCCTGAGGGCATATAATTTTTATTGAAATCTTTGTCGTAGAAACTAGAAAAAGGGCTCATTTGACTGGAAATTCAAAGGTCTAGTGCCCTTTTAAATAGTCAAAAGTGATTTGAGGGCAACTAACCCCCCTCTTACGCCCACTTTTTCCCCAAACACATGTAATCAAAATTTTTAGATACCAATTTTGTTCAGCGTAGTTGATTTGCAGATAGAAATTATGTTTTTGAGGAGGACACTCCCCAAAGCCCTCAGGGCAAGAGTTGTAAGTTATGCCCTGGGGGCATATGAGGTTTTTATAGAAAGCGTTGTCGTAAAAACTTCAAAAAGGGCTCATTCGATTGGAAATTCAAAGGGCTAGTGCCATTTTTGATAGTCGAAAGTGATTGGAGGGCAACTAACCCCCGTCCCACGCTCACCTTTTCCCAGAACATCCAATCAAAATTTTAAGATAGCTATTTTGTTCAACATAGTTGAAAGTTCTGGAAATTAGGTCTTTGAGGATGACAATCCCCCCCCCAATGCCCTCAGGGCAAGGGTTGTAAGTTATGCCCTTGGGGATAAGGTTTTTATAGAACGCGTTGTCGTAGAAACTTCAAAAATGGCTCATTCGATTGGAAATTGAACTGGCTAGTGCCCTTTTTAATAGTCGAAAGTGATTAGAAGGCCACTAACACCCATTCAACACCCACCATTTCCCCAAAAACATCCAATCAAAATTTTGAGATAGGAACTTCAAAAAGGGCTCATTCGATTGAAAATAGAAAGGGCTGATGCCCTTTTTAATAGTCGTAAGTGACTGGAGGGAAACTAATCCCCCTCCCACGCACACCCTACCATTTGCCTTTTTATTTAAAAACTAAATGTTACCATAAGATTAAATCAAAATGCACTGTGTTAATGCTTATTCCCAATAAGGCATTTCAGCAGTATCCCAAGAACGACTGAGGGTATTTTGTTCAAATTTTCGGGGCTACTTGCACTCTTAAAATTCAACCAAATCAATATAGCGTAAGTGTATCCAAGCTATCAAAAAAAGTAAACAGAATCTTTTGCGAACGATATCAAGTTACCTATTTCAGGTGAACTACATGAGGTACGAAACTAAATTAAACACTACTATTTGTGTCCAGATTTTTAAAAGGGTGTATGTTGTTAAAAATTATTGAAAATTTTTCTCCAGCATACAAATAGCAGGCCAAACTATAAATTCATAAAAAAAATGAAAAGATTTAAAGTATTATTTTCTTTTTTCCTGAAAAGACTATGTCAATATAAAACTGTTTCATCAAAACTGTCTATGTCATAAAAAATCTGTTTACTTTCTTTGATAGCTTGGATACACTTATGCTATTTTGATTTGGTTAAATTTTAAAAGTAGAAGTAGCCCCGAAAGTTTGAACATAATACCCTCTGTCATTCTTGGGATACTGCTGAAATGCCTTATTGGGAATTAGTATTAACACAGTGCATTTTGATTTAATCTTATGGTAACATTTAGTTTTTAAATATAAAGGCAAATGAGAGGGTGTGCGTGGGAGGGGGATTATTTTCCCTCCAGTCACTTTCGACTATTTCATAAAAGTTTTTCAAAGAAAAGTAAAGAATTCCATTAAACAAAAAAAGAGCAAAAATAAAATCAAATAATCTACCAAGCGTGAAACTACCAAAAATCAGCATCGATAAATAAACAAGCAGAAATTAATACAAGTTGGGCTCAAAACCCCTATGCCTTCCCAAAGCCAGAACATAATTTGCACTTTACTGAAAAAAACACAAATGAATGTGCATTGTCAGTGTAATATACATATAGTGATATTTAGTAATCAAAATGTTAAAATTATTTGATTTATTAAAGCTATGAAAGTAAAAACATTTATATTTTTTTCAGTGAAATGCAAATTTTGTTCTGGCCTTGGGAAGGCATATGGGTTTTGCACCCAACTTATGTTAGTTTCTGCTCGTTTTGAGTTTGGCGCGGTTATTTATTGTAATTTCTGTTCGTTTTGGGTTTCATTTATTTAACGATGCTGATTTGTGGTAGTTTCACGCTTGGTAGATTATTAGATTTTATTTTTGCTCATTTTTGTTTAATGGAGTTCTTTACTTTCCTTTGAAAAACTTTTTTTGTGGAAATTCTTTTTAATTAATTGGAGGAAAGAAACTCTGGGGTAGAGGAGGGAGAGCATGCACAGCTATAGCTGTATTGACCTCAGGTAGCCTGGTACTGTAATGATCAGTTAGAAGTAGCAATAATAGTAAAAATGTATGCAATCATTAATCAGACTGTAGAACAAAATACCTGGTTTGAGCCCCCTCCTCCCCGAAACGGTCTATTTTAATAGCCCAGAAAATAGATGATTTAATAAAACATAAATTTATTTCACCCATTAACACGGTATTTATTATTAGGAGAATTGTCAAAACACCACCAATAAAAATTAATTAATAACGTTAAGCCAGAGATTTTTTTTCAGGGCTTAACGGTGGTGGAGGTTGAACTGACGCTCAAAACTTACCTTAAAAATAGCCAATGAAGTGGTATCATGAATTCAGTCTTTGACTCACTGAAAGTAATTGAATTGCATTTCGAATTGGTATAATGTGTCTAAGAATTATAATAATAATAGTAAGGCGCCAGAATTAAAGCACCAGAAACAGTGTTGGGGGGAGGGGGCGGGTACCCCTGGGTCCACCAATGTTAAATGAGAATTTAAAGTGACATAGAAATGGATTGTTTTTTCTTAAGTGTGCTTTGAAAACATACCTAGCTTGTACTGATTTAGATATATAAAACCAACTGCACCTAAACTATTCTTAATTCACACTGATTATTATTCTGAAAAGATCAGTGAACTATCAAATGTTATGCTTTATATTTATGTGCTTGCCAAGTCTGCCGTCACCTTTCTCGTGTACGAGGGCGTAAAACCTACAAAATTCTCAGGACTTGTCAAAAAGGTCACGAGAAAGAGTACACGAGTGTTAAATAATATGAGAAATATATGCATTCTTTTCAAAGATTAAATATAAAAACAGGATTTTCAATTGAAAGAAAGGAACAACATTAAAAATTAACCCCAACTGAAATTATTCTGTATATGAGGGGGGTTGCCCCCTCCTTTACACTCAGGCCTTTTGATAATTTAAAAAAAAGTTTCTCATTCCAATTAAACGGCCCAGGGGTTTCAGGAGTCATTCTTGAAAAATGGGACAAAAAGTTAAACTTTAGCGTAAAGAGTGAGGGATTAAGGAGGGAAAATCCTTCCTCATATACGGAACAAATTCTTCTCGTTAAAAAAAACTTCGACTGAAATTTTTCTCTAAAACTTAATTTCTGATCGTTTTTCAAACAGTGCCGGGATATCAACCTTCCCCTCCGTAGAAAATATAAAGTTCCTCTTGTGGAAAGTTTTAGTTTTAATTTCCCATGGAGAATTTCTCTTGGTGATAATTACCCCATGAAGAATTTTTCACGTGAGAAATCCCCCCTCCACGTCAAAATCCCCCAGATAATTCAAACTCTGCTGAAAATTGCCCCTGGACAATTCCCATAGAGCATCTCCATATTTAAAATGGGGTCACCAACAAGAGAGGAAGACAAATGAATCTAATTTTGTATATGAATTCTGGCAAGTTCCCCCGTGTAGAATTTCCCCTGAAAAGTTCACCCCTGGAAACTTCCACCTCAATGGGAAATTCTCGCTGTAGAAAATCCATCCCCAGAGAATCCCCTCTGAAAAATGTCTGTATACTTCCCAAAAACAAAGACTATATGTGAAGAATTGGCAAATCTCATAACTTGCGGTCCTTCATCCAGGGACTCTCGAGGATCAGGTTATCCCCAAAGACATAGTTATTGGACCTTTCAAACAATTTGAATAAAATGGCTATATCAAAATTTTGATCAGATGACATTGAGGAAAAAAGGGCGCGGGAGTGGGCTTGTTTCCCTCCCAATTTTTTGTCACTTAAAAAAGGACACTAGGACTTATAATTTCCGTCCAAATGAGCCCTCTTTCAGTCTTCTAGTACCATTGGTTCCATACGGTAACCCCTGGGAAGAAAAAAAACGCATCCGAGGTCTTTCTTCTGGTAAAAAATACAAAATTCCACATTTTTCAAGATGGGAGCTTGAAAACTCCACAGTAGAGTTGTCTGATACGCTGAATCTGATGGTCCAATTTTCAATAAGATTCATTAGCTTCTGGGGGATGTGTTCCCCCTTTTCCGAAAATCAGACAAATTTTCTCAGGCTCGTAACTTTTGACGGGTAACATTAAACTTAATTGTTTTGTACATTTGGAAGCATCATTAAAGGTCAATTCTTTTGATATATGTATTGCTGTCAAAATTCTTTTTTTGAGAGTTTTGGTTACCAGGGGCGAAGCTAGGGTTTTGATTTTGGGGGGATGTAAAGAATATTCCCACAATATCGTCCCCTGGGCCGACAAATGCCGACAAATATTCTAAATTAAGACGCCAAAGACTCTCAAAGTTCACGGGGGAGTCCCCCATTAGCTGTGCCCCTGTTGGTTACTACCGGACCGAGTCGCTCCTTACTTACAGTTCGTTACCACGAACTGCGCAATCTCTTTTGTTACTTAGGTAGGGCACTAGAGCTTTCAAATTTCATGTGAATGTGCCCTTTGCTGAGCTTCCATGACCACTGCTTCAATACGACTACCCCTGACAAAACACAAAAACAAACAAATAAACACATATTTTGAACCATCTTTCTCGTGAAAATATAGAAAGTAATTAAATTAATGTTAAGTGAATAAATCCTTACTCACTTAAGTTTCCCCAGTTAATTAGCTTCTTCTCTTTCAAATATCAAATATAAAACAAGTTTTTTCAACTGAAAGTAAGGAGCAATATTAAAATTTAAAACGAACAGAAATTATTACGTATATGAGGAAGGTTGCCCCCTCCTCAGTACCTTGCTCTTTAGACGGGTTTGACTTTCGGTTCCAATTATTTAAGATTGACTCCTGATACACAAGGAAAGAGCGAGGTACTGAGGAGGGAGCTACCCCCCCCCCATATACGTAATGATTTCTGTTCGTTTTAAGTTTTAATATTGCTCCTTTCTTTCAGTTGAAAAAAATTATTTTTTTAATTTAATTTATGATAGATTTTTAATTAATGCTGGGAAATCCAGCTCCCCCTCCCAGGGAAATTCTCCCACGGTATTAAGATCTTCTCACGTAAGCACCCCACCAGAAACCCTCCCTCCCCCCGAAAATATCTTTATACTTCCCAATAGCCCATAGTCAATACTATATGAGTAGAGAGGGGTCAGGAGGTCCGAACGGGGCACCAAATATGGGCATAGAATACGGACGGGGCTCCATATATGGGCATAGAGTCATTAGGGAGAACACGTGGTAATGTCAGTCCCGTACGTACACCATATATGGGCATAGAGTCATTAGGGAGAACACGTGGTTAATGGGGTCAATGACCTCTTTTTCAAAGTGTGTCAACAACAACAACATCGACCTTGACATTCGCTGAGAGCGTGCACTTACAACAACAACAACATCGACCGTGGAACACCTGTGCTGTCGACCTCAATTCACCTATTGTGAACCAATAATTCCCCTTAGAAACAACAAATTAATTTCCCCTTTCTTGACAGATCAATCAATCAATGACATCATCTGTCAGACTTTAAAAATTTTCGCCCTAGAAACATTTCTCCAGGAATAGATCCAAAATCATTAATGTCTTTGCCTCGGGAACAACTCTTTTGGTCGAACTCCAAAGGATATTAATAACCAAAGGCCATGGAAACAATAAGGCAAGAAACATCTTAGTGATGAATTGTTTTAGCGCGCGAAAAGGTTTCATATTAATTTGAAATGCGTTAGTGCAGAGATGCCAATAACAAAGGAACACGCTGAATTTACGTTTAGGGATTATTTGGGCGAAACCGTTTTAGACAGGTTATGGAACTATTTCGGCGAAACAGATAGAGACATTTTAAAAGAAGATTTTTGAAGAGATTTTGGAAGAGGTTTTGAGTGTGGTCGTTATAATACACAAGTTTCATTTGAACAGTGTTGTGCGGTCCTCTACCCCAACCCCAAAGGGTTCCAATCCTCCTACCCCAACCCCGAAGGAAGCCCCCGGTCCTCAAAGCCCCCTAAACTCCCAAAGGGCCACCGGCGCCCCCAAAGGCCCACCCAGACCCCCAAAGGCCATCCCCAGGCCCCAAATGTCCCCCAGGCTCTCAACTGTCCCCCCGGACACTCAAAGGCCCCCAAGCTCCCAAAGGGCCACCGGCGCCCCAAAGGCCCACCCAGACCCCCCAATGCCAACCCCCGGCCCCCCAAAGGCACATCGAGCTCCCAAAGGACCAACGGGGTCCCAAAGGCCCTCCACCGGTCCCCAAATGTCCCCCAGGCACCCAAAGGCCCTCCCGGCGCCCCAAAGGCCCACCCAGCCCCCCACCTGCCCGCCCCGGCCCCCCACAGCCCCTCCCCCGGGCCCCCAACGTCCCCCCGAGCTCCCAAAGGACCACAGACCCTCAAGGGACCCACATACCCTCAAAGGCTCTCCCCCAGCACCCGTCTTTCGTTGATGTGTGTTGTCTGAAACCTATGATTTGGGATTTGTAGTTTGCTACTTCAGGCTTTTCTGAGCTAAGGTTTCCTAGTATTTCCTAGGTGAATGTTGTCTGAAACCAATAGTTTGGGATGAGTAGTTTGCTATTTCAGGCTTTTATGAGCTAGGTTTCTTAGCCTTTCGTTGGTGTGTGTTGACTGAAACTTATGATTTGGGATATTTAGTTTGCTATTTTTGAATTTTCTGAGTTGGTTTTCTTATTCTTTCATATTTGTGTGGTGTATGAAACCTATGATTTGGGATGTGTAGTTTGCTATTTTAGACTTTTCTGAGCTGGATTTCTTAGCCTTTCATAAGTATGCGCTGTCAGAAAATTATGATTTGGGATGTATAGTTTGCTATTTCAGGCTTTTCTGAGCTAAGGTTTTCTAGTATTTCGTAGGTGAATGTTGTCTGAAACCAATAGTCTGGGATGAGTAGTTTGCTATTTTTGAATTTTATGAGCTAGTTTTCTTATTCTTTATTTGGTGTGTGTTGACTGAAACCGATGATTTGGGATATGTATTTTGCTATTTTTGACTTTTCTGAGCTGGATTTCTTAGTCTTTCATAGGCGTGTGTTCTATGAAACCTATGATTTGGGATGGGTGGATTGCTACTTTTGACTTTTCTGAGCTGGATTTCTTAGCCTTTCATAGGTGTTTGTTGTCTGAAACCTATAGTTTGGGATGACTAGTTTGCTATTTTTGACTTTTCTGAGCTAGGTTTCTTAGCCGTTCATAGGTGAGTGTTGTCTGAAACCTATGATTTGGGATATGTAATTTGCTATTTCCGACTTTTCATAACCAGATTTCTTAGTCTTTCGTAGGTGTGTGGTGTCTGAAACCTATGATTTGGGGTGTGTGGATTGCTATTTTTTTGACTTTTCTGAGCTGGATTTCTTAGCCATTCGTAGGTGTGTGTTGACTGAAACCTATGATTTGGGATGGTTAATTTGCTATTTTTGACTTTTCTGAGCTAGATTTCTTAGCCTATCATATGTGTGTCCTTTCAGAAAATTATGATTTGGGAGGTGTAGTTTGCTTTTTGGACTTTTCAGAGCTAGGATTCTTAGTCACTCATAGGTGTTTGTTGTCTGAAACTTCGAGTTTGGGATGAGTAGTTGGCTATTTCAGACTTTTCTGAGCTAAGGTTTCTTAGTATTTCGTAGGTGAATGCTGTCTGAAACTTATGATTTGGATATGTAAATTACTATTTCGGGCTTTTCTGAGTTGGATTTTTTAGTCTTTCATAGGTGTGTAGTGTCTGAAACCTATGATTTGGGATGTGTAGTTTGCTATTTTCGACTTTTCTGAGTTAGGTTTCTTAGCCTTTCATAGGTATGTGTTGTCATAACATTATGCTTTGGGATGTGTAGTTTGCTATTTCAGTCTTTTCTGAGCTAAGGTTTTCTAGTATTTAGTAGGTGAATGTTGTCTGAAACCAATAGTGTGGGATGTGTAATTTGCTATTTCCGACTTTTCATAACCGGATTTCTTAGTCTTTCGTAGGTTTGTGGTGTATGAAACCTATGATTTGTGATGTGTGGGTTTATATTTCAGTATTTTCTGAGATGGATTTATTAGTCTTTCATAGGTGTGTAGTGTCTGAAACCTATGATTTGGGGTGGGTGGATTGCTACTTTTGACTTTTCTGAGCTGGATTTCTTAGCCTTTCATAGGTGTTTGTTGTCTGAAACATATAGTTTGGGATGACTAGTTTGCTATTTTTGACTTTTCTGAGCTAGGTTTCTTAGCCGTTCATAGGTGAGTGTTGTCTGAAACCTATGATTTGGGATATGTAATTTGCTATTTCTGACTTTTCATAACCGGATTTCTTAGTCTTTCGTAGGTGTGTGATGTCTGAAACCTATGATTTGGGGGTGTGTGGGTTGATATTTCAGGCTTTTCTGAGTTGGATTTCTTAGTCTTTCATAGGTGTGTAGTGTCTGAAACCTATGATTTGGGGTGGGTGGATTGCTACTTTTGA